>NC_057810.1:186243801-186282404 GCF_018294505.1 Triticum aestivum | reverse complement strand
GGAGTGCTTCAAACTAACAACAGTACATAATATCCAACAAAAGAGGGTCGTGCTACAGCAGCAGAATACATGGCTCAGTCTAGATATCAGCATGAATCAAGTTGTGCATATTTGCTGTTGGCATGAACCACATCGCCGCATGTCGGGTTTGCAAAAGCCATCCATCGCATGGAACTTGATGCCTTTCACACACTGAAGATTACCTGGCAACAAGCTGTGTCGACGAATCTCTGGATATGGTGATTCATGAAACCCATGGTATGATGTGTAAACACAGCCCCCCCCCCCTCGCGAATGGAAGTTGCATAGCCAGTAATCATCGCCGGTGATATGATCGATGATTGGTTGGATGATCGGATAATTGAGCCCGAGGAACAAGGAGTGGTTGCCGAGGCTGTAAACCCGCCTCCAGCTGAATACGCCTGGCCCAACGGAGCTGCGATCTTTCTCGAACATGAAGCAGCCATAGCCATCAATGTCACGAACGCCCCATGCATTGTACTGCATGTGGTTTGATGTAATGGTTTGGTCAATTTGGTACGTGCGAATGAGCATCAAATGACAGCGTCATCTGAACGAGCGATAAACCACCACCCATCGGCTGGTATGATTCCAGGTCCTGGAATCATGAAGGCCAGCGCATTTGCGTCTGCTGCAACAATTCAAATTGGAGACCAAAAGGACAAAAATAAACAATCATGTTCAGAGTATGTGTGGAATTAAGATTATTATAATAGTGACACATATCATAGACAGAGAATTGCAATGCCGTGGTCATAATCATACCCCAAGTTAAAAAAATAAGCCAATGGATTTCATATTCTAGCAACATGTCATGGTTCAAACATCATGTAACAATGAGAGGAAAACAAGTATGACAGCGCCTACTCATATTCTACCATAGCACTTACTACTACTGTTCTCATATCAACTCTAAGCAATAACATGCGTTGTTATAAAAATCTTGTAAACGAGAGTGACATATAGCAATCATGATGTTATGCTCATAATATGTATTCTAACAATCATTAGATGCCAATTGTTCTCATATCAACTCTAACAATAACATGTGTGGTCATAAAAATCTAGGAAATGAGAGGAACACATAGCAATGATGTGGTTATAGACATGCTATGCATTCTAAATTTGTAACAAATGAACAGGCAGTCGTATTCATAAGGTAAAGATGAGATGAGATAGAACAATTACACGATGATAGATCCACCAATATAGGTAGCCAATCTGTGCGTCGACCGCATAAACAATGCCATCGTGCACTATAGCATCAGACAGAAATGTTGCCTCAACACGATTGATGATGAGCCATAACCATGTATGGCGACCGGATTCCAGATAGACTAATCCCATGTTGAACAAGGCAATGAGCTTGTAATCCATGTAGTCTTCTAATGGTCTGGGCACTTCGTAGATTACAACTTTCTGCAAACAGAGGTCGAGCCAAAAGCTTGACGCGTCTCGTGCGTAGTAGGAAGGAGTGTCTGGCGGGCCGCGAGGCTCGATGTCGGCAGTATCCAACGATGGAAGGGTGATCTCTCGTTGGGTGTAGATATCCACGAGACGCCACGGACTACCGGTGTGGTGGATGAGGACGATCCAGTTGGCCTTCATGCCCGCCCAGTAGTGGCCGCGCATGAAGGACAGGTGGATGGGTAGTGGTAGCATGTCGAGGGGCACCACGACAACCTCCGTAGGATCGTCAAGTCGGTGTCTGGGCCACCTGCGAGGATCGGGCATTAGCAAGCAGGGTGTCTTGAAAAGAGCCGGCCGGTTGCAGACGAGTAGACGGTACAAAGACACCGAGCATGCGGCCAGACGGATGGTGCTGAGTAGGTCCATACGACTACAGATCTGCTCCAAGAGAACATCGGGGAGGGAATTCCAATCACGACTCTGCGTGTCAGTCGGTTCTGCCATTGGGGTTTTCGGTGCCTGCGAGCCAGCGGGGAAGTGGATTCAGGCGGGCGAGCGAAGAAGCTTCTCCTCGTGTGGCCGAGCAGTGAGCGGGGGGATATGGTATGCGCGAGCTACCAAGGAAGATGGCGCGGGCGGGCGAGCAGTGAGCGGGGGTAAATGGTGTGCGGCCGACGATGGGGAAGAGAGGAGGAAGAAGAAGAGAGGAGGAAGAAGAGTGGAAGACGGGGAAGAAAGTGCATTAAATCTCAATTCTACTAGTACTACTACCAGGATATACCGTCCTTCGGAGTGTAAATAGTTACATCGATGACATGTGGGTCTACCACAAGAGGGCCCGTATGTCAGTTAATGGAGGACAGAGGTGCGTAGGCATATTTGCGGAAGCGTGCTCTACTAGCAAACATGATGGCAGTACTGGGTAAGGCTGATTTAGTAATAGCAACACGCTGGTTCAGCTTATTAATTATGTGTCCCATCTGCTGCAGCGTGTATTGTCACTTCACTGTGAAGACTAGTTGAATAGTTCTCTCTGACCGAGATGGGGAATAATGGATTGTGAGGACTTCCTTTCTACAATATCCCTATGCCTCTACGCTCACTTCACTCATTTTGCTCCGTACCTAGTCACTTGTTGAAATCTGTAGAAAGACAAATACTCCGTATTGGGAACAGAGGGAGGATTTTACTCCGTACTATTTGGGAACAGAGGGAGTATCACCATATGGAGGGAACAGAGGAAGCTTGAAATATGAACATGTCAATGGCAGGGAGTAAGCCCCATGCATGCATGCATGCATGCAACATGCAACACTCACACGTACACATGGACGCACACAACACTCACGCACCCATGCGGCACGCAGCACACGACGCAACACACACAACTCACGCTCAAGTGCTCAACCTACTCCCTACGTCCGTGAAAGACTGTACATTTAGAGATTTACACATTGACCAGGGCATAATTAACGCCCAAAAGTAGCATACTTATGTGTGCATGCGACCATTGAGATAAGAAGATTAAATGAAGGTTGTTGCATGCTATAATTAAGGATAGACATGTAGCCTATACCTACAGCACAAGTTGGTGCATTAGTCAATCAATATCGATTTAGATTAAAGGCTAAATGCATTGGAAGTGTAGATGTACATTATGTACCACACTCTTTGTTTTGTAGTCGATGTACACTCTTTGTTGGAAGACTGAGGGAGGACACGCGCATGCACTCACATACACAGCCAGGGCGGTTCGCGCGCAAGGGTTGGACTCGTGTCGCGCCTGCGTAAAGTTTTGTTTAACTGATTTCTTTGCTCTGCCAACAAACAGGTGGGACCTAGAAACCAGGTGACAATTTAACCATTCAACAAAGTGCCACGTCGACTATGTGGCCGGTCAGTAGGGTGCAATACGGTGCTCTACGATGAGCTAGTGATCGTATAATCGCCGCAAAACTATATATAGTGACCGTAAAGAGCGTATTGTTACATACGTTGACCGCCAGTGTATTTTTCTCGTTTCAAATTAAGCCATATTAATCGGAAAGGACGCGCTATGGACTACTACTAGTACTAGTACTCCTTTGATGTGTCCCGTCAACTCACCGAACAAGGAGAAGCTTGCTTACTACGCCTCTCCCTCGCCCACGCGCGTGGTGGTTCGCAGGACGAGGAGAGGGTTTTGACTACAGCGCCCTCTCCCTCTCCCTCCCTCTCCCTCTCCCTCGCACTCGCCCTCGCCCTAGCGGTGGACGTGCAGCTGTTCAATCGGTGTTAGATTGCCAGAAGCATATTGTACTGTAGTATCATCATTGTTGGACCTTCCGAAGAGGCGAAGAGCCAAGTGCAAGGTTCACACGAGTACGAACTGTTGAACCTCCCGAAGAGGCAAAGAGCCAAGCACAAGGTTTTATAGGAGTTGTCGTCCTAGTAGGAGTGTACTACAACTATAGCGAACGATGCTACTGTATGATGCCGCCACGTCACGTATATCCAAAGCTGTGCCACCTTTTTTTCTCAAAGAGTGTGTTGGAGCCAGTGCAACAACCACACAAGTTGCACGTACACATAACACATTTACTAGTAATAAATTCTAAAGGACAAATGCCAGTATGCCACACAAGTTCATCTCCAATTCATGTGATAAATTTGTGCACGACTAGTCTACATATATTCACAGCGCTACCGTTCACAATTACCGTACTCCACTTACACGTTATAGATGGGCTACATGCATGTCCTCCTCCAGGTTCCAGTCCCAGGTGTTCTTCATGGATGGCACGATCCATAGAATTGCCGCAGCTTTCTAGTCCGGTTCCACATGATGGAGACTCATCCAAGCTGAAGCGGCATAAATCAGGGATAGCGTGTCCCAGCATGTCGTTCATCCGGCGATGCGCAATGAATACACAACCATGCTTCATGAACGGCAGGCCTTCCGCTCGTGCACGGAAGGTGGCATCCGCTTCACAATGGGGTAGCTGTCCCCGATGAAAAACGAGTACTCTCCAAGAGTGTTCCTCAGCACCTACGTAGCATCACGGGGGTCAAACTTAGCGTCGTTCATCTGGTACACGCGGCATCCCAGATCTGGACATATTGTGACGTACATAGTCAAGGTCCATGCATAATAATGTTGTGCTCAAATTTGGTGGTCAGTAATACTGTGCAGCAAATAGTACTACTCCGGTATAGAGGAAGTAAAATAACCGGCTTATTATATATAGCCACTCTTGGCTACATGGATGAGATAGTAAGACATGGAAAAACAAAAATGGTGGTAGCTAGTGGGTTCAAGTCTTCAAGGGCCTAGCTAGCTATACGTGTCCTCCAAGGTAAAAAGTACTCCTACTAGTACTACTAAGTATACTACTAGTACAACAATGAAAGAGAAGGCGAGAGGGTTAAAAAAATGGAATACCTGGTGTCGATGTCAAAACCGGCGGATCTCGGGTAGGGGGTCCCGAACTGTGCGTCTAGGCGGATGGTAACAGGAGATGAGGGACACGATGTTTTACCCAGGTTCGGGCCCTCTTGATGGAGGTAAAACCCTACGTCCTGCTTGATTGATATTGATATTGTGGATGTTTACAAGAGTGGATCTACCACGAGATCAAGGAGGCTAAACCCTAGAAGCTAGCCTATGGTATGATTGTAATGGTTGTTGTTGTCGTGTCCTACGGACTAGAGCCATCCGGTTTATATAGACACTGGAGACGGCTAGGGTTACATAGAGTCGGTTACAATGGTAGGAGATCTACATATCCGTATCACCAAGCTTGCCTTCCACGCCAAGGAAAGTCCCATCCGGACACGGGACGAAGTCTTCAATCTTGTATCTTCATAGTCTTGGAGTCCGGTCGATGATGATAGTCCGGCCGGTGATAGTTCGGCTGATAATGGTAGTCCGGCTATCCGGACACCCCCTAATCCAGGACTCCCTTAGTAGCCCTTGAACCAGCCTTCAATGACGATAAGTCCGGCACGTATATTGCTTGGCATTGCAAGGCGGGTTCCTCCTCCGAATGATAGAAGATTGTGGACACCAGGATAGTGTCCGTCTCTGCAAAATAAATTCCACATTCCACCGTAGAGAGAATAATATATACACAAGTTCAATCTGCTGATATTTTTTGCGGCATGACGTCACACCACTACCAAGCCATTACTTGAATCTTTTTTACTCTACCGCCTCAGCGCATTTAGCGACGCGGTTTCCTTGGCACGTCTTGTCGAAGCAGAGATCGTGTTCCCCCTTAATCCAGGATTCTCATCAATACGGACATGGGTAACCCAACCGCGCCATTGATGGTGACGCTTGGGGGATAAGAGAGTTTTACCAGGCCGGTGGGGGACGCGTAGACTTCGCCCGCCCATATAAGGGATAAGGATTCACCTTTTCACCTACGCCTTCTTCCTCCTTTGCTTATCCATTTCCGTGCACTCGAGCTCCAGCGCCCAAGCCCGCACATCTCGTCTCGACCTTCCCCAGTCATGTCTGGAGCGGGAGGCAAGTTGATGACCTCCTCCGTTACGGAGGAGCACATCGAAAGATTGCGCAGCGCCGGCTACCTGTCCGGCGACATCGCGCACCGGCTGCCCGACGAGGGGCAGCTCATCCCCACCCCCAGGCCCCATGAGAGGGTCGTTTTTCTTCCCCACTTCCTCCGCGGACTGGGTTTTCCACTTCACCCCTTTGTCCGGGGGCTCATGTTCTACTACGGACTGGATTTCCATGATCTGGCGCCGAACTTCATCCTCAACATCTCGGCGTTTATCGTCGTGTGCGAGGCCTTCCTCTGCATCCAGCCCCACTTCAGCTTGTGGCTCAAGACCTTCAATGTCAAGACGAAGGTAGTGAAGGGCACTCAAGCGGAGTGTGGAGGCGCCATGTTGGGCAAGATGCCCAATGTCCTTTGGTTCGAAGGGGCCTTCGTGGAATCCGTCAAGGGCTGGCAATCGGGGTGGTTCTATATCACCGAGCCACGCGACCCTAAGTGGGCGGTGGCCCCCGAGTTCAGATCTGGTATCCCCACACAGCTCACCTCCTAGAAAGAGAAGGGCTTGCTGTGGGGTAGTTCGGAGGAGCTGACGGGACTCCAAGCCTGTATCCAGAAGCTGGTGAAGAAGCTCAGGCTGGTTAACGTGGTCCAAGTCATGCTCGTCCACCGGATTCTCCCATGCCAAGAACGGGCATTCAATCTGTGGGAGTTCAATCCGGAACAGCACCAGGCGCTGAGCGGGCTCTTCGACACGATGTACGAAGGCGCTTGGAGGGTGCTGTTCAAGGGCACCGAAGCCCCCGCATCCACGACTGAAGATCGCGGATTTCGCTCGCAGCGCCAAGCCGACGAGGTAAGTGATTCTACCCCTTTACGGGACACTTGCTTTTCATAGTTTGACTCTATGCGGGTTTTAGTTTCCCCTTTTCCTTTGACAGGACTGGATGAGGAAGGCGGAGCAGATTATCTGCCCGGCTCCTATGCCAGAAAACCCAGTAGACGCCCATCTAGCGAGGCTGCTGGTCCCGGCACCGCACGTGGTGCCGGAGAAGAAGGCCAAGAAGGAGGCCACGGGTGCTCGAAAGAGTTCCCGTTTTCAGGTGTCCGACGACTCCGGGGAGGACTCCTCCCCCGAAAACGAGGAGGAGAAGGAGGACTCTCTCCCAGAGGAGGGAGAGAGGAAGAGGAAGGCTTCCCCAACAGGGGAGGCCGAAGGGTCCAAGAGGGGAAGGACTATTCCCCCGGACAGCTCCGCCAACATCAACGTTGGCGAGGAAGAATGGCCTTCAAGGGCCAAGCCTCCGGCGAGATCATAAGTATCCGGATTCCTGAATGAGTTATAATTTCTTTTTCTATGTCACATAGTGTCATTCTGATGCCGCATGCTGCCTGTAGTCCGGCCAATGATGATCTCCCCGCTTCATCAAGCGGGTCGTTGGCTCCGTCGGATGTAGACTCCATCCCGACCGCCTCTACCCCTCGCGACCCCGAGGACGCCGAGGTGGGATCCCAAGAAGGGACCCATCAGGGGGAGGCTCCGGAGGTGCCACAAGGCGGCCTCCCGGACTCTGCGCCGGACTCCATATCAGAACCCGCAGTGGTTCCGGAGTCCGGCCGGCGGCCCCTTCGCAAGAAGGGCAAGACCGTGACGCCGGCGGCTTTCATCCAACCGGAGGCACCGGACAATTTGTTGGAGGCGCTCCAGAGCGCTTCCATCGAGGAAGAACACCGCACTATTATGAGTGCGGTGATTCAGAAGGTACAGCTCGCCAAGAGCGGGCTGACCGAAGCCTGCAGTAGCCTTCTATCAGGCTTTGAGGTAAGAAGTTAAAAATATGTAATGTAATACCGCATAGACAGTAGCCCCTGATGCTCGGTTCGGTGTTCGGAAAGAAAAAGCCGGACTGAGGATCTGAAAAAAAAGGAAGATATACGCAGGGTTGCTAAAAAATTATGTCAATATGGGTTGCAGGCTGTGCTGCTGACCTCTGCTGCACTGACTGCGGAGGTCGGTGCTTTGAAGCAGGAGCTCGAGCGGTCCGAGCAAGAGCTCGGCCGCGCCAAGAAGCAGCTCCAGGACAAAGAAGGTGAGTAACACCACTTTGAACGTGTACCTTACAGAAAAGGATTTAGGTTGCAACAAAAATAACAAGGATAACATGGGTACTGCAGGGGCCACGAATGAGGTGGCGACCCTGAAGGAGGCCGTGTTTGCAGCCGAATGCAATGCGGCCGCGGAACGGGTAGAGCGAGAAAAGCAGGAGGCGCGGGTGGTGGTGGTTCGGCAAGAGCTCCAGGCTCTCATGGAAAAGCATGAGAGTTTGGAGCGTGACTCAAAGACTCGAGAGTCTGAGCTTGCCTCAGCTCTCGAAAGTGCCAAGACTGCCAAGGCCGATGCCCATAAGTCCCTTCAGGAGATTGAGTTGGTGAGGAAGATAGCGGCGGGTAAGGCATTTTTCATGCAAAGCAAGCATGTGAATATAAATTACGTGTTACTTACCCGAATTCGGAGCTCTCCAGAGGCGTTTGCAGATCTGCCTCGCAGCGTGTCTGATGCCGCCACATTCTATCGGGCCGAGGAGGGGAGCTCAATGGAGAAGGTCTTCTGGTCTCAGTATGCTGAGGCCGGCCATCCGGTGCCCCCTAGCGACTAGCTGAAACAGCTGGTCGAGCTCCACAAGGTGGCCGAGCAGGCCATGAAGGGCCTCATAGTCCGGATGTGGCCTGGAGAGGCCATGCCTGGGAGCTACTTCGGCCTCGTGCGACGGTTGGTGGATGCGTGCCCCTGGGTGGAGGTTATCAAGCGCTCCGCCTGTATTGAAGGTGCTCGTCGGGCCCTTGCCCGCGCAAAGGTGCATTGGGGCAAGCTGGATGCGGAGAAGCTAATCACTTACGCGCCACCAGCGGGCAAGGAATATCGTACGCCCGAAATGTACTATAAGACTATCCTGAAGGGTGCCCGCAAGATTGCGGATGAGTGCCCCAAGAATGTAATTATTGAGTAAATGTGTTATCCTGTGCGCTGAAAACTTTGTTCATATGCGCTAAGCAACGCTTGTTAATTTAAAATATTACCTTCTGTGCGGCCGTTTATTAAATCTGAGAGATGGCAAGTCGTCGGCTTCAGCCCCCATGCCACGAGTGCTGGGGTGTTCGGAATAAACTTGAGCACTCTTGTTCCCATTTTTGGGTCCATCTAGGGAGGCGCTCAACACAACGAACAAGGCAACTGGACTTATAGTGCTTGAACACTCTCACTTAGCCATAGAATTCTATAATTTTAAATTTCAGCGAAGCCCCTAGAATTCGGAAGACCGAATTAGGGGCGCTATCCACGCCTTCGCCGGACATTATCCGGAACTTCGCTCGAAGCGGCGTAGGTCTTTAAGGACCCGAAAGGACCTCTCGAACAGCGACCAGTCTCTCGCCTTATCATGACAGTCAGTTTTAGCTTTCTCCACTGAGGCGTTAACCCGGCTCAACCGGGGCGCAATCGCAGTGGTTCTCCCAGTGCTACCTTAGCCGATAGAACGGAACGTAAGGTGCCAAACATGGGAGCCGGGCAAACCCAACTATTGACCCAAGACATGATTCGGAGCCGATTCATATAATGCTATAAGTTCGGGGTGCCGCACTTGTGAAAGTGTTCGGACTTTATCACACCATAATGCAGGGAACATAAGCCCCTGGTGTATTTGGCCGTACCAAGATGGACGGATGCAAAATGTCGTAAATGAACATATATATAAGGTAATGCAATTATGGGCAAAAGGTGCTGCATTTTATTCGAGAAGATCTGCTATGAATGCGGAATGATACAAATAGCGCGGAAAGCAAGGGATTGGACGAATTAAAGGCGTCTCCCTCCAGGGGTAGGCCGCGGAATGGTGTATTTAACAATTTTAATGCTCGTAATGGAGACCACCTGAGTGTTCGTCGCGGCCTTTGTCCCTCCCTGGCTGTTGCATCATGAGTTCGGCAGGTTCGCCGCCGGACAGAGTTCTGTATAAAAAAGAGAGAAATAAAAGATAAAAAGAGCGACACACTTGGGAGCCCCTGGTGTGGTCGAACCACACTCTGGGTCTGTTGTGGTTGTGCCTCTCCCCCTATGCCCATGGTATCTCTAGGGCGTAATTATGTACGCGGAGAGTTTGTCGTACAATTGTGCGAGGGCTGGGGTTGAGGCCGCATTGCTACGCGTGCTCGGAACGTGCCAGGTGGTCTTGGTTGTTGTTGCTCCGGGCGCGTTTGGCCGTGTCCGGTCGTTTAACGGCCGGACTCGAAAATTGCCTTAAAAGGCTGCTTTGTACTTCTGCCGCGAGAGCCGCTGTATGTTCCTCCGTTCGGAGGGAGCATTCCGTGTTTCCATTGACCGTGATGACTCCACGAGGGCCTGGCATCTTGAGCTTAAGGTATGCATAATGCGGCACCGCATTGAATTTTGCGAACGCGGTTCGTCCGAGCAGAGCGTGATAGCCACTGCGGAACGGGACTATGTCGAAGATTAACTCCTCGCTCTAGAAATTATCCGGGGATCCGAAGACCACTTCCAGTGTGACTGAGCATGTACAACTGGCCTCGACACCTGGTATGACGCCTTTGAAGGTTGTCTTTGTAGGTTTAATCCTTGAAGGATCTATGCCCATCTTGCGCACTGTATCCTGATAAAGCAGGTTCAGGCTACTTCCGCCGTCCATCGGGACTCTCGTGAGGTGAAATCCATCGACGATTGGGTCTAAAACCAATGCGGCGAATCCGCCATGGCGGATACTGGTCGGATGGTCTCTTCGATCGAAAGTGATCGGGCAAGAGGACCATGGGTTGAATTTTGGGGCGACTGGCTCCATCGCGTATACGTCCCTTAGTGCACGCTTCCGCTCCCTCTTGGGGATATGCGTTGCGTATATCATGTTTACCGTCCGAACTTGAGGGGGGAATCCCTTTTGTCCTCTGTTGTTCGGCGGCCGGGTCTCTTCCTCGTCATCGCTGTGTAGCCCCTTGTCATTGTTTTCGGCGATTAATTTGCCTGCCTGCTTGAATACCCAACAATCTCTGTTGGTGTGGTTAGCTGGCTTTTCGGGGGTTCCATGTATTTGACAGGAGCGGTAGAGTATTCGGTCCAAATTGGACAGGCCCGGAGTGGTTCTTTTGAATGGCTTCTTCCGTTGACCGGGTTTGGAGCCTCGAAATCCGGCGTTGACTGCCGTATCCTCATTGCTGTCGCTGTTAATGCGGCGTTTGTTTTTGTTTTGACGCGACCTGCCATTGCGGTCCTTGGTATCCGGACTGCCAGCGTTTTTGCTGAGGTTGTTGCTGCGAGCTAGCCAGCTATCCTCTCCCGCACAGAAGTGGGTCATGAGTGATGTGAGGGCTGCCATGGATTTCGGCTTTTCCTGTCCTAGGTGCCGGGCCAGCCACTCATCGCGAATGTTATGTTTGAAGGCAGCGAGGGCCTCTGCATCCGGACAGTCGATGATTTGATTTTTCTTTGTTAAGAACCGTGTCCAGAATTGCCTGGCCAATTCGTCTGGCTGCTGGATTATGTGGCTTAGGTCATCTGCGTCCGGTGGTCGCACATACGTGCCCTGGAAGTTGTCGAGGAATGCGGCTTCCAGGTCTTCCCAGCATCCAATTGACTCTGCGGGCAGGCCGTTAAGCCAATGCCGAGCTGGTCCTTTAAGCTTGAGCGGGAGATATTTGATGGTGTGAAGATCGTCGCCGCGGGCCATATGTATATGGAGGAGATAATCCTCAATCCAAACTGCGGGGTCTGTTGTGCCATCGTAGGATTCGATATTAACGGGTTTAAACCCTTCAGGTATTTGATGATCCATTACTTCGTCAGTGAAGCATAGTGGGTGTGCGGCGCCTTTGTATTGAGCAATATCCCGACGTAGCTCGAGAGAGCGTTGTCTGTTGTGTTCGGCCCGGCCGGAGTAGTTGTATTCGGCGCGACGGTATTCGTCGTGGGTCTTGGGGCGCCCACGTGATCCATAGATAGATCTGGATTGTCTTGCCTTGTCCTCCAATATATCCCGCAAGTCCGGCGCGTTCCCCCGTGGCTTCATGCTTTTTGAGCGGTGCCGGGGTACGGTTTTGGTGGAGGGCTTACATGCCTCTCTGTCCTGGCCACGAGGTGGTCGGTCTGCCGTATTGTGCGCTGGTGATGCCGGTTTGTATGCTTCCTCCTCTAGTCGGGGGAGCAACTTGCGTTTTGGGTAGCTTTTGGAGGGGCATTCGAGTTCATACTCTTCGGCCGCGAGGACCTCGGTCCATCTGTCGGCCAGCAGGTCTTGATCAGCTTGAAGCTGTTACTGCTTTTTCTTTAGACTATTTGTTGTGGCCATTAGCCTGCGTCTGAAATGCTCTTGTTCGACAGGATCCTCAGGCACGACGAATTCGTCGTCGTCGAGGCTTGCCGCCCTCTCATGAGGGCTTGCTTCTGCCTCCTCCTGCGCTGAATCTTGCTGGAGGGGGTTATCTTCGGCACTTTCTGGGGTGTTATTATCTCCTGTGCCGGAATCTCCTTTCTTGCTGTGGCGGGATTTAGAGCGGCGCCACTGACGTCGGCGCTTGGGCTGTTTCTTTAAGGAATCTGCCTCCGCTGCTTCTTCGCTGTCCCCATCTTTTGGGGTGTCCACCATGTATATGTCGTATGACGAGGTGGTTTTCCAGTGTCCTGTAGGCGCTGGCTCTTGATAGTCTCCTGCATCGTCGTCCATACCGTCGATGTCTTCGGAGTCATAGTCGAGTACGTCGGTTAGATCGTCGACGGTGGCTACGTAGTGGGTGGTGGGTGGGGTCCGAATTTCTTCGTCGTCCGTGTCCCAACCATCCTGGCCATAGTCCGGCCAGGGCTCTCCGGATAGCGAGAGGTGCTTCAACGAATTTAAGATGTCGCCGAAGGGTGAGTGTTGAAAGATGTCCGCAGCGGTGAACTCCATGATCGGCGCCCAATCGGATTCGACTGGCAGGGGCGCAGGAGGTTCGGAGTCCGGCAGGGAGTCCGGCACCTCGGAGTCATGAGCTTTATGCGGGACAAGATAAGTGTTCGGCTCCATCGCCGTAGAAGTTGCAGCTCCCGAGGCGGTGTCCAGCCATCCGTCCTCGATCTGTGCGATCGTCTCCAGACTATGGGCTGGAGCGGATTCGTGTGCGGCCTCCAAGGTGTTGTCCGGCGGCAGAGTTAGGTCGTGCCCATCATGACAGCGCGGCACGCTCGGCTGTGGCTCATATCCATCGAAGATCAAGTCCCCACGGATATCGACCGTGAAGTTTAGGCTTCCAAACCTGACCTGACAGCCAGGGGCGTAGCTTTCGATCTGCTCCAGATGGCCAAGTGAGTTGGCCCGCAGTGCGAAGCCGCCGAATACGAAGATCTGTCCGGGGAGAAAAGTCTCACCCAGGACTGCGTCGTTGTCGATTGAAGAGGCCATCAAGCCTATCGGTGATGACACAGAGGAACTCTCAATAAAAGCACCAATGTCGGTGTCAAAACCGGCGGATCTCGGGTAGGGGGTCCCGAACTGTGCATCTAGGCGGATGGTAACAGGAGACGAGGGACACGATGTTTTACCCAGGTTCGGGCCCTCTTGATGGAGGTAAAACCCTACGTCCTGCTTGATTGATATTGATATTGTGGATGTTTACAAGAGTGGATCTACCACGAGATCAAGGAGGCTAAACCCTAGAAGCTAGCCTATGGTATGATTGTAATGGTTGTTGTTGTCGTGTCCTACCGACTAGAGCCATCCGGTTTATATAGACACCAGAGAGGGCTAGGGTTACACAGAGTCGGTTACAATGGTAGGAGATCTACATATCCGTATCACCAAGCTTGCCTTCCACACCAAGGAAAGTCCCATCCGGACACGGGACGAAGTCTTCAATCTTGTATCTTCATAGTCTTGGAGTCTGGTCGATGATGATAGTCCGGCCGGTGATAGTTCGGCTGATAATGGTAGTCCGGCTATCCGGACACCCCCTAATTCAGGACTCCCTCACCTGGGTAGATGGTGACGGTCCGATCGTGGTAGATTGTGTGACCATGTTGCACATAAGTGGTACCATGGGTAACGACTGCTAAGATAGTTGATCCCAATATGCCAAAGTCAGCTACAAGGTTCCAGATTAGACTGAATCGCGGATGCAAATGCACATCCAGCATCGGCGATCTTATTTTGATCGGGGGATGACTGGTCCCTGCAAAATAATGGAGTACCGTTAGGGATGCAAATGATGGTTTGTGCATTCCGTTTGTAATCTCCCGTACCGTAGGATGGCAACCAGATGAAATAAGTCTCCTAGCTTGTCACTGCAAAGATGCGGCCTAGATGGTGCACGGCGTCTTCGAACGTGTAGGGGTACAAATCTGCCGTCGCCAACATGCGCCAGCCTTTGCCGTTACTGCGTCTTGCGTTGATGGCAATCCTTATGTCGAACACCGCGATGAGATAGTAATCATCGTAGTCGCGTCGCTTTGTCGGCGAGTCCGCAATTGCTATCTTCTTCAATATCATGTAGGCATCATCATACGTATTCAAGCCCAGCCAGTCCAGAAGGCCGATCCCAATGGTGGAGAAGGGGTCTACCAAAACGGCCGCACTGCTGTGGATGTTGTGCAAAATGATGGTGGTATCCGGCCAGAGGTATGCAAGCCAATCTTCGTTGGCACCGACCCAGACCTATATATAAGATGGTGGGCAGCGGAGAAATTACGGGATGGAAATGGAATAACTAAGTACTACATGATCAAACTCCATTACTGACCTGCTCATCAGACAAAATCCGACTACCTCTCAACGTCGGCAACTCTAGCGGAGTCAACGTGCAACAATTGCCAGGGAGTGGCGGACTATTCGAAGGATTGTCCCATAGAAGAACCTTCTCCTCGAGGACGCATGGAAGACCAACAAGCATGGCCTTTCCCCAAGCCTATTTAAGCAGCGTCTTGAAAAAGTTGGTGCAGGAAGCACCGAGTCTTGCGGCGGTGAGGACGTCGGAGCGGCGTGCAATTTCTCCCAGAGGATCGTCGTCCAAGGTCTCCCAGCCCCGACGAGGAGGAGAACCGCCTGGCAAATCCATGGGAGCAGCGACGAACTGCCTTCTCTTCGGGGGAGGGGAACTGGCGAGGAGGAGATAAGAGCGTAGTAACCGCAGGGCCTCGTCCCTTCCAACTGTAGATCGTTCCTCAGCGAAGGGGTGAGGCTATTATTTACTACTAGTAATAGCATTATGGAATGTTATGGGATTGCATTATACTGTAAATAATAGCACTAGTAAGAAATTTTTGGCACTAGGTAGTAGTTTTTGGCGTGGATTAAGAAATTTTGGGTATGTTTTTGCCATTTTTTGTACACGGCAACTAGTGTCAAAAAACGTCTTACATTATGTGACGGAGGAGTACGTACTCGTACTGTAGCAGTACCAGTACTACTTTTCTCAACTAGTAGTGCGATGTACTGTACTTCTAGTCTAGTCTAGTATAGTGCACCAGTTTTGAACTCTTGAATCTCAGGGCCAAGGAGCTACAGTTGGAAGTGGAGGGTACTACTGTTCTCTAGAACCATCGTTGTACTATCAATGCAGGGGAAGTACACCTGCGTAGTGGCCTAGTGGGTACTCTCGGTGCTATATTCAGCCGCTCCTCTCACGTAGGAGTAGCTGGCCTACTCAGCCGCTCCTCTCACGCACACACTAGCAGCCTGTTTATCAGCGACGGTTACTGTGGGGGCAGAACATTTGAGTTATTTGATACAGCGAGAGTAGGCTTTTCGCTTCCATTTGTGGAGGTGTAATGGATCTCGTCGAACTTTATTAGTAGTTCCTTCTTTATGAATGAGATGAAGCAAAGCTTTTGCCTCCCTTTAAAAAAACATGTCAAGAGGAATTTCTTTTATAGTAGAGCCGATAATGGAGTGAAGTCCATGCGTGCAACGCCACAAGCTACAGAGTAGTAGTAGAGCACTTTATGTACGGAGCCATATTGCACAGTTCCCAATGCCCCGCCAGGCTTTTCCGGCTCCTCGGGCTTAATTGGGAGGCGCTAGTTTAAATATGCTACTAGCTGATGAGGAAGCTGCAAGCGAGGTGTGGCTAGGGCGAGCACGCGAGCCACGGGATGCTGGGAAGGAAAACCCGTTCACATGGCTAGGCTGTCCAGTGCACCCAGATTGTGGGGCCGCACGTCCGTTCGACTTCAAAACTCAAACTACCCGTGTAAAATATGGCTCGCGGCGAAGTGTAGTAGTACTATTTTTAAAAAAAGGCCGCCGTGCGTTCGGCCGGGATCGAACCCACAAAACGAGGTATACACTCCCGCGACCACTAGTAGTACTCGTTGGAGTACAACGCAACCTAGAATCGCCTTTTGTCGCTAGTAGTACGTACATTGTTCCTTACAAGAAACCCCTAATAATGCAAGAAACCACTAAAATGCCAAGAAACTACTACCACTTGCATACGTGGCAGACTTAAGATAAGACTACCTTATCAACCATTGTACATGCTCTTACCAACAAAAATCCTCGAGTGACCTCCTACCTCCGGCCCGTCCACCTAGTCATCCTCGGCCATGGGACGCAGCTAGCACCGCCGGCAGAAGGCGAGGTCAAAACCGCCGGCGGTGCAGAGCCCATGTTGCGGCAGCCCGGATGCCAGCTCCGTCCGGCGCTCGCGGCCGCTAGCTAGCCAAGATAGCGCCTCCAGCTGCGTGTCTGCAAGGTTTGCTAGCTAGATTGGCACGGCAGTGCGGCGGCTTGCTCGCGCGCGCCGCGCTCAGGCCAGCCATCTGGCTCGAGCGAAGGCCAGCGCGGCGGCTTGCTCGCTCGTGAGTCACGCTCGGGCCAGCCTGCCAACCCGTGCGGAGGCCAGTGCGGCGTCCGGCGCGTCCAGCGGAGCGGCGGCCAACTCGCTCATCACCAGCGCCACCGACGAACACGCATCAGTACTGTTTGAAGTAATATTCAGGAAAAATAATGATTTGAGGGGGAATAACAGGATAGAAGGTCAGAGGTGGGTCCCTCGTGTCAACGGTCAAACAAAATGTGTTGGTTTAGGCTGCCTCGTCAGCACGGACATGTGGGCCAACCCTGTCATAAATGGGTTTAAACGAACCTAATCTGTAGGAGTACAAGGTAGTAGTTTTTGGTGTGGATTAAGAAATTTTGGGTATGTTTTTGCTATTTTTTGTACAATAGATTCTTCCTAGGGCTGGTTGAAAGTGGTAGCTTTTGTTAAATACTCTACATATTGTAAGTAGGAGTGAAAGTTATCTTTGGAAGCCAATAAGCAAGGCTAGTTACATAGTGCATATGTGTACATGATTGAAAGTAAATATCAACCATGAGTGACTAATATCTTGATGGAAAACTCGAAACTATGGAATACTAGGAAAAATGCATGGTTGGAAATACTAGCAATGTTCATGTCCGTTGCAACGAATCATAATTAGAATAATACTTATTCACAAACTTGGTACAAAACACTCTAATTTTGATTTACATATGTTTCAATTAGAATATATTCCTTGGGCTGCTTTGGTGAGGTCAGAGAGGGATGTGGTTGGTTTTAAGATACTAATTATGGTTTTTTCTGCAAATTGGTAGACAAGTGGGATGTTGGTGAGAAAAGGCAACAACTTACCTCACAATCGTTAGATGTAGATCTAATGGTCAGAAACGACGGATGGCAGACACACCAGCATCACCAACTTAGTCTTGTGTAGGAGTACTAGCAAGATCCGTGCATTGCACGGAACATCAAGATGCATTTTTTTATAAAACACTTGTTGTGATTGACCCTTGTGGGAGTAATCCCATGTGTAAAAACTAAAGATATCTCGAGAAATATGAGATAAGGTGAAAAGGAGTGGGGTGTGGTGGTGGTTGGTGGTCGGACTGAGCGGAGGCATGGGGATTGAGACGCCGGCAGCGTCCACCAGGCCAGTTTGTTCCAGAGGCTTCCTTTCTTAATTGCTCAACAATGAGGTTTGTTGGAGATAGGGATGAACGAGGGAAGGCCTTGTCTGCAAATGTGGAGAGGCGTGCGGGTATCTTTTAGTTTAATTTCCATCTGTCAGATATAGATCGAACGGTCTATATTGCAAGATGGCACACATACCATCATCACCACCTCGGTTTTTTTATAAGAGAAGAAATATAAGTATGGAGATACAAACGTATTATCGATACTTGCTTCCGTAAACTAGCATCTACATTCTATTCAACGCCTCGGCATGTGGGGCCTTAGCACA
Source organism: Triticum aestivum (assembly GCF_018294505.1). NCBI lineage: Eukaryota > Viridiplantae > Streptophyta > Magnoliopsida > Poales > Poaceae > Triticum > Triticum aestivum. The sequence continues at coordinate 186,264,218 of NC_057810.1, read as the reverse complement.
ATTACTTTTCGACTGTGTAAAACAAAGATTTTTCCGTCGCCGACAAGGAGGGGGTGACGGCGGCGCGCTTTTTGGCTTGCTCTAGTCCTAGTAGTCATACTAGGTGGTCTAAGCACGTGTAGATTTATTCTTTTTCACATCTCGTGTTCGCCGTACTGCCACGACTGTTGATGAATAGACGGTAAGTTATTCACGGGGAAACCCTTGATGAGCGTCTTTGCGAGAGAGAGAGAGAGAGAGAGAGAGAGAGAGTGTGTGTGTGATATGTTAGAGACTGAGGCAATGATAACAGATTCTTTGTGTCTATGTGTGTGGAGGATAGAGAGAGACATGTACATGGGGCTTTGTGTTGTGTAACATGGAGACACATATACATAATTAGAGAGTGAGTGTGTGAGATACACATGCGGACATGGGGGGAGATGAGGATCCAGATAAATGGGTGTTTGTGCATGTTTGTGTGTGTTTGTGCACGCGTTAGTGTGTGAGAGGGAGAGAGTGTACGTGGAGTAGAGAAACCACTGATGATGTAAACCTAGTGTAAGGGAAGGGGGAATGGTGTGACATGTGTAGTAGAGGGATAGCACGGGTGCGGGCTGGGGGAGCAGACTATTTGGAAGAGACATCGAGTGTGTGTGTGGAGAGGGGTGTGACAGCGAGAGAAAGAGAGAGAGGAAGAGAGGGGGCGAGAGGGGTCGTTTGTGTCCATAAATGGCGTATAGATAGGGAGACAATGTTGATGTTGTCCGAAATTGGCCTATGGACGGAGACGCAAGGGAAGCGAGCCATCGTGTGTGTGATAGGGACTTCATGAGAGATCTACAATAGATGGTGTAGAGAACAATGTGCAAAATCGAGAACGATTATACATTAGGGAGCTATGCAAAGAGTCGCGACATATATGTATGCAGGGAAGGAGCTGGGGCGGGTCCGCATGTGGGAGAGATAGAAAGAGGAGAGTGGTGCACAAGGAGACAAAGTGTGCTTGTTTGCAGTGGGGGTGGTGTGTGAGGTGAGTGCGCGAGAACCACATAACTAGGGAAATAGACATTTGGGGGCGACTTTTTGTGTGTATGGGAAATATACACTCTACATAGTGTGTGTGCTTGGGTAAGAGAGATAGCGGGAGACCTAGAGAGTGACGGACGAGATGTGTGCATGCCCGAGAGACAAAGTGATAGAGACCTATGTTGGGGTCCGGACTTTACAAGAGAGAGGGGTGTTAATGTGCTCGTGTGTTGGTGTTTGGGGGAGAGAACGACTACTCTATGTGTGTCTGTGTGTGTGTGGTGGTGGTGGGGGGGGTGACTTCAGATAAAGAGTGAGGTGTCTATATTTGAGGGACTTCAGCATAATTGAGATATTGTGCACTCATGGTTGATCCATTTGTTTCATAGTTTGTACTATCAGATAACGATACTTTTGAATATGCGTGATATACCTTGATGTACCAGAATTACAAACCTAAGATTGGAATTTTGGAATTCGACTCCATCATTAGCTTTTGTAATTCATTTAAACGGAGGTACATTTTTTAAGCCGGGATTTCATGATTTCAAATTCATATATCAAACCTAGAGATATACACATACGGGCATGTTCAAACTTTATAATCATCCACTTTATTCATACACATACACATTTTTGCTTTTGTCATCATATTTAGGATAAACACATTTGGAATTTCATTTGAATTGGACCGTATGATGGTATTTGCTTGTAGTAGCTCAATGATCCATATTTGAATTGAATGGACAATCTAAGTTTTGAGTTGGAGACACTAATTTTCAAAACATGCACATTTTTTGCGTGCAAAACAAACAAATTGTCGGCCATGATATCATAGTCGGCCATACGAGAGCAGAATACTTATAATTTTAGGCGCCAAAAGCTTTCAAACTTCCCGCTCACATCGAAATATCACGCACCCGAAAGTTTAGCCCTGCGATATTCCTCTTTTACCCCTGCCACATGAACGGAAAAGGGCTGCTTTGGTAACTCCATTGTTTTCCCCTCTTTGCCCCCAACATTCTTCCCCAGAGCCCCTCCCCTTCCCCTCCCCGACCCCCCCAACCACGGCAAGCCGCTGAATCTAGTCCTCCGCCGCAGCGGTGGACCTCACACCCCGTCGGATCTACCTTCCGCAGCTTGGAACCCCCAACTGCCAACTCAACACTTCACCGGAGCCGCTTCAGCGACTGGCTTGTCCACCGCTCCAGATCTCCTTGACTGCCATCATGGTCCACCGGACCGGATCTGCTTAACCGGCGCCCTCCACCACAGTGTAGGCCCTTCACTGACTCCCTCGTCCGCCCCTTTGCTGGCCCTTCATACAAGCCCTCGTCCGACGCAACAGATCCGCCTCACCGAAAGCACTATACAACACGCCCGCCGAAGCCTTCGTCCGCTGCACCAGACCCGCTCCACGGACGCCATATTCAACTCCACCAGCCCTGCTTTACCGACGCCGCAGCCTCATCAGGTTATTTCGATTTTTACTCCTTCAGTTTTTCTCTTTATCGTGCAACTGTTCACTTACCACAGATGAGCTTTCTTGTATGTCGACAGGCGCCGCAACCGTAGCACCGGAGCAGCTTTAGCGACGGTGATAGCCGGCCCAAACTCAACCGCAACACGAGCACCATCGATGATCCTTAGCTATCAAGTATGACAACGATACCCATACGCTGCCGAGAATCAGGTACTATTATCCAATGGCCGGCGCCTACGTTCACTTTCCTAGCATAAGCACCGCACCTTTGAATTTCTTCAGGGCATCATTCAGTTTTTCATGAGACGCGTTATTCTGCTTGCACCTGTAGGGCCATACTTCTGGCAGTGAACATGTTACATGTGTTAAATTACATACCAGAGCACATATAGTTAATATGCTTTAGTTTTGTTCCGATGCCACCTGTTGGTTCCATCAGACTACTTAATGGTCTCTATGCTTAATTACACATCAGCAAACTAGCATGTGGTTCCGCTGCTTTTTGTTTGTTTTACCCTACATTTTCTGATGCTAGCTATTACATCACTGCTCCGAGCCTCTGTTCATTACTTGTTTGTGTGTTGTTGATCTTCTCAAGTTGCATGACTAATTTGATGCTTGTATTAATTATGGATCTGCCAACCCCATCAAGCAAAATATTTGTTCTTTTGGTGCTGGCACCTCGAACAAGCATAAAAATAGAGGGAAGCAGATATATTGTCATGTATGCACACACCCTTCTTTCATTAGTTTAGATGAACCATTGATGATCATTCGGACCAGTGCATGCGATTAAAATTAATTTTACCTAAATAGATGGTGCAGAATAAATTACAACAACTAGATTTGCAACCACGGGATGCTGACGATATCTTCAAAGAACATTGCAACAACAGCTAGGCTTCACAGTAACATATGGTAAGCCAGTGTGTTTTAGTACATGTTAAATGTAATGCGAGTGGGCTGCTTTCTTGGCTTGTGCCCTCAACGTGTAATCCTACCAAATTACAAATAGTTCAGTTGTCTACTTTGCTGTATTGCTTGATTCGAATGCTTGTTTGTTGTTATGTTATACCTGAGTTGGCCAATATGTCAGCAGTGCCTGCTGTAGTATTGTAAAGAAATGCATGCCTATTTCATTTGGGTCCTTAACTTTTCCTCTCAACTTCATCACAAGACTGTCTTCGTAGTTTATATGAGGCCACACTGTTAAGTGCTTTCTCAGATTATTTCAACTACTTAGATGCCTTGGCAACTTAAATATAGCGGTTGTACACTCCCTTTCAACTTTCATTTTACCATTTTAATTTCTTTTCGGCTGATGCTGCTTCTAACCATTTAAATATAGTTTGCCATGCTCGTCAATAATTCGTCCGTCGTTTACCATGTAAGCTTACTGCATGGATCATACGATAACTATCTCTTACTTATGTCCAGCGGAAACCTTTCAAGATGTCGTTCACACTAGGACACAATGTACAACCCCAGAATCTATTTGTGGAAGCAGTGTGCCATCCATGTTACCAGATGGTAGCAGTTCAGAGGCAACACCACCGGAGAGCAGTCTGAGCACAGATATTATAGTGCTTGAGGCTCTACTAGAGGCAGAAAGAGATGGTGTGGCTGCCATGGATGAGGTAATCTTTATCTTGAGGCTGGAAATTACGGAATTAGCGGCACGCATTATGCAAGCAACCCAAGAATTGGAGGAAGTAAGAATGTTGCATTTGAAGACGGAGGAGGTCCTATTGTTTCTACTATCTGAAGCCCAAGGTAATCCCGGTTCTTCTTTAGATACCAGTTGAAAGTGTCATTAGATTATTGTACTTGCATGTTGTGTCATGTCTCTGAATGGATTATGTTGCAATACCCCCTATGTTGTCGGGAATTCCATGTTGTCCATGTGTTGTAATGATCCGAATTTTTTAGGCGAGGTAATCCTCAGTACTTGTATGATTGACATAAGGTGAACTGTTTTTCGTGTGAGCATATTGTATTGGATGAAATAATTGTTTGAATCAGAGTGTATCCAACCTACTAAATTCGAAGATCACGGCATTTCTAAATCATAATCATATATAAAGGTGGAATAAATCTTTGTTGTGGTTTTGAAGAAATAAATAACAAAACGTATAATTATCTGTGGATATTCGTAATCGAATACAAACTGGATTTGAATTTAGTTTGCCAGGTCCCATGGTAAACATGAATGCTAATTCTCCCAAGTTTTGAACGAAGCGGCTAAACACCCACTATAATTTGTGGGCTGCCCGAAGCAAGTGTTTGCAAGATGGAAATTACTGTCTACCCCTAACACTTGACATCCTTATCGACCGGATTTACACTGCTGTCGATAGGGGTAGATTAGTAACTTCAATCAGACGTGACACAACGGCCTCTGAGCCCATTCAGACACGGTGGGTGCCAAACGTGGGCGGAAAAACACATTTGATTCAAGCTCGTCCGAAAGACATGTGTCTCTTCCTTCATTTCCCCATTCATATACAGTGGGCGGCAAAACAAACTCTCCTCGTCCGAAATCGATGTAGGCTAATATTTTAAATAGGGGCAGATGTGTAACTTCCATTAGATGTGACACAACCGCCCTACCTGTCAGCCCCGTTCATACACTGTGGGCGCCAACCTTGGAAGGCAAAACACCCTCTCCTCGCGCGAAATAGTTACCAGCAAATATTTGGGAGATGCGAGATTACCGTCCTATCCCCAACCGATGCGATGTCTGAAATATTAAACGGGGGATAAGTTTGTAACTTCCCCTCATTTCAGAGAAGCGCGTCCCAAAGTTTGAGATTGCCCCCCCCCTCCCCTCCATTTCCCCATTCATACACCGTCGGCGGCACGACAACCTCCGCACTGCGGCCAGCCTCCTTCGTCCGTCACCCCATCCTCCACCTTGCCGGAGCCGCTACCCCTACCCCGTCGTCCACTACAAGAAATGGGCGTCTCTCATCCACGGCGCTGGACCAGGATCCTTTCATCGCCTCCTCTCGCTTCATCGGCGCCGTCGTCCACCTTGTCGTTGCCGCTCCTACGACCACCTCGTCCATGGCAACATGATATATCCCCCGACCCAGCCGTCTGCCGTCTAAAGTCTTCTTCCCCGCCGCCGACAACCATCGCACCCGCAGCACCCTCAACGTATCAGCATAGGCCTACACGGCGTCGCAAGAGAGATGGTACTCTTCCATATGTGCTTAACTTATTGATCTCACCCGAAAAATACATCGTAATTTGTTTACTGTACTTTTCTTGTCCGTACCAAATCATAGTGGCTAGTTGAAAGCAAACATTGGTTGCGAAGTAGCTTTGTCCGGTTTGCACCTTCAGATCCGCCATGACACGGGCACTATACTCGTAAAGCTTATGGTTTCCCCCCTTTATATTCACTACCATCATCGTAGGTGCTTCGTGTCGTGCTAGCACTGCTCCTCAAGACCTCAACCCAAAGCTTACGTGTTCAAATACGAATCTGATATGATGCTCATCACTAAAACAGAGAACGTTTAATTGGTCACCTAATGTTCCTATATTCATTTCGAAAAGCATGTGCGCCACCCACTGGTCCAGCTAGTTCCACTTTCCTGATTTTTCTCTTGATGCTTAGGGTTTTCCCCTTTTATCTACTCTACTATGATCTCCATAGGTGCTTTCTGTCGTACTAGCATTACTCCACCCTTCAAGCTAAACAACACAACACTCAGAATTCGAAAGCTTAGTTGTTCAAATATGATTGTGATATGATACTGATATTAGCTAACTGACACATTTAATTGGTTAGCTAAAGGTCCCACTTGAGTTTTCAAATGCATGTCGCGACATATAGAGGGACAGCATAATTGCATTTCTTTGTCACTTGTTGACCGTACTTTCTTGTCCATACCAAATCTTAGTTGTTATTTCAAAGCAAACATCGGTTGCTAACTACCCTTTGCACGGTTTGCAGCTTCAGATCTGCCATCCCACTGCCACGGTCAACACTGTACTGATCATGCTTATGTTTTCCCCATTTTATGATGACCACAATCAGCCTATGTAGTTTGTGTCGTAATAGCACTACTCCACCCATCGAGCTAAACAAGCTTAGTTGTACAAATTCAAATCTGATATTATTGCTGATATTAGTAAAACTGAGAGATGTTTAATTGGTTAGCTAAATGTTCCTACTTTAGTTTCGACATGCATGTGAGCCACATATGGAGAGACCGGAAAGAATAGTATTTCTCTGTGCGCTCTGGTTCATCATGGGTGGCCAACCGACATTGTATTGAAACACTTGTAATATCTTCAATCTTCTTGCTCTTCTGCTCTTCTTTAAGATGATACTCTTCTCTTGCGGTCGACTGGTCAAGTCGAGTTGTTCTCCCTTAGTATATTTTGAATCTGTCAGCTCAGGTCGACTTGTTCTTCTTTACTATATGTTGAAGCTATCATCTGCGAAGTGTCATCACTTCTGGAGCTCTCATATTTTGAGGAGTAGGCCACATTATATTAATGCACAAAACAAATTACAGCATGCATGGCATCTTTTAAAATAATTGCAGAGATAGCACAAAGGGGTTTACAGGGAGGCAGTATTGGATTAGAATCACTTCCGCATTACAAAGAAAATCTCACTTGTTTTTATGTTTTCATGCATGTCAGACATTGAACATTATCAAAATGAATATGAGAATGGGCGCACGAGAGGAATATTGCGGTACGAACCACTGGATAACAAACTTGGCATGGTGGAGGATGGCCTATCTTAATCACCCATCAAGGTGCTTGCTCTAACTTTGCAAAGTTGTATTGGTCGCACATATTTTGCATCCGACCTCTTGCATTTCTTCTACTTTGTTACACCATCTGCTTAGTTTAAGCATCATATATGAGTATATGCCATAACTATCCATTTTCGGTACCTATTCCATGTGTCGTCACACTATGTTTTTCCAGTCAAATGTTGTTCTTTCGTGATAGATGTCCAAAAGGAAGAGGGTGAGTGCAGATCCTCAAGGAGTACAAACTAGGTATTTGGAAAAGGTAGTGGTACCTATTAAATTAGATAGATCAGCAGCCACAGAAAACACAGGCCCAACTGTACCACACTTTACCCCTACTCCAGTGGCCAAACCCCTATTAGAACTGCTGGGAGCCCAGCGTCAGGTACTGTCTATGATATCAATTCAAAATTTGAACTCCTAAATTTCTGCTTATGCCTTACCTTCTCTCTTGTATGAAAACTAATTTCAGATGAATCTCCTTGCTCAAAGGATCATACGATCTCAAAACAATAATGGGCTCTGCATTGCTCTTGTCAGTACCTCTCTCCCTTTTGCCTTGTAACAATGTACTTAATTAATTGCTATTTGATTATGTATCATCAGTCTGCACCTGAGCTTCATTATCCTCTGTTTCTTCCAATATTATTTGATCTATATTTACTCTTTACAAAATGTAGAATAATGGCAACGCTTATAAAGAATTTTCTTTGGGGAATTTATTGAATTATCCTTCCATCAACATGGAGAAGGGCTTTGTCCAGCCCGTGTTAACATGTAATGTAAGTTCATCCTTCTCAAGCCTTCAAACTTTGTTCTAGTATAGATTTGGATAGGCATCATTGCCTCCACTTCTGTTTGCTTTGCTATTTACATCTGATTGGATGTTTGCAACAACTACCAGTTTCAAATTGTAGTTGTAAAAACATGTTCCTTATGCAGAACAGATCCATTTATTTGCTTATATAATTGTGAAACCTGTTACGTGTCTCCTTGTTTCTCTTTCAGAGTCGTATCTCTTACGCCAGGCAGAACTTTAGGGAAGATAGTGAGCCAAACCATCTTAAGGACAGCGAGATGACCCCAAGGTCCTGTCTTGATGAAGACAGTGAGTTGAAGCTACTCACCAGCAGGTGTGAGACAACCTCTGTGCAGTCGCTGCCTCAATCAGTTTGACTTCTTCAGTCTCAACTTAAAGCGGAAAGGCTTGCTTCAGCTCAGCTCCGTCTTGAAGTCAAAGATGCAATGAAGATGTCAGAGGACTGCCGTGCGCACCATCATGCCTTAAATCTAGTGTTGATGCATCTATCGCTGACACAACTGAGGTCTACTCAGCTTCTTCAACTGTTTTGGAGGGGCCGACCTGGCCAGGCCTAGTGCCTTCTAAAGTGCTCTTAGTTTTGTATATTCTTTTGTCGGCGTGTTTATTTGCACTGGTGGCGAACTTTGATGCCCAGTGGATGTAATATGTGTGATAGTCGTGATAGCCTAGCGTAAGTTGCTTGCTTATTTATTTCCTTGTTGTCTTGTTTATTTGTTTGCTTGTAGTCATTGCAGTTCTTTTTCCGCGGTTTGCTAGTGGCTGCAATAACCTATTTTTTAAAACTAGGCCACAATAACCATGGGCTAATATTTACTGTAGTGACACTGGGCCTCCTACGGGCCGTAGAAACAGCGGGCCTTCTACGGGCCGTAGAAACAATGGGCCTTCTACAGACCGTACAAACAATGGGCCTTCTACGGGTCGTATCATCAATGGGCCTTGTACGGGCAGTATGATCGATTGGCCAAACATGGGCCAATAACAGGCCGCATTATGGCCGTAAACGGGCTAGAGTTGCAATCGTCCATTCATGGGCCGACCATAACGGGCCATCATTAATAGGCCGTATTTCATGACGCTATGAAAACGGCCCAACGTGTTAACGGACCACAAACGGGCCGACTGTAACCACGGGCTGAATTTGGCCCATAAGTAGAAAATGATAGTAACGGGTCGTAAGTAAACGAATGCTGGAAATGAGCCCAAGAATAAATGGGCTCTGAGAAGGCCAAAAGATAACATGGACTGGAAACGGCCCAACGAAATAACGAACCCTTAATGGGTATAAAGTGATACACTGTTCATTACGGGCCAGTTTCACCACGAGCCGTTAATGGGTGTAAAGTAATATACTGTTCATTACGGGCCAGTTTCACCACGGGTCGTTAATAGGCCAAGAGTAACATAGGGCCTCTATGGGCCGAAAGACATCATGGGCCATACATGGGCCAGAAGTGAAAACAGGCTGGAATCATATTGGGTGGCCCAGATGACGCTACTGGGCCTAATTCGGATAGGGCGTAACGGGCCTTGGGTTAGCGGGCTGTAAATGGGCTATATGCGAACAGGTCGTTAACAGGCTTTACATGGGCCGGCCCGCCACCTTTTGACCAAGTCAAACGGGCTGGCCTTTTCACAGGAATGGGCCTCTGTTGGGCTGTGCCACGTGTCGACGTATCATAGGCGCCTTCTTCCAATGAGTGGATGACATCTGTCCGGTGAGCCGACACGTGTTTCCTCCAGCTAATGATGATTTTACACGTGGAAAATCCCCATTGGTCGGGGCTGTTAACGGGTTATCAGATCCAAAACCCGACCCGATAGCTTAACGGCGTTCCGTTACGGTGGATGCCACGTGTCAGTCACCCTTCACGAAAGCACTTCTGTGACGCACGATTTATCATCATGGAAGTGGACACTTCCATGATGATAATTTTGGTAATGTCATGGAAGACTTCTACAACAGCACAGGTATGACTATCTTGATTCTGTCATAAATTTGTCATGGATGTACATGCATGACAAAAAATGCGACCTACTGTGACAAACACGTATCATCACGGAAGTGTATTTTTTTGTAGTGACCTTAGTGAATTTATAACCCCCAACCTGAGGGGCTACCACCAACGCTAGTTGACCCAGATTGTCAATCTGGGGCGGGTGATCCTCTCGACTCCATGTGATTGGCTGCTCTGACCATTGTAAGTATTGAGGTACCACCGGCTCAACTGCACTGAACACACACTTATGAACCTTCTGATCTCTCTTGCAAAGACTTGTGGTGAAAACATGATACTAGCCACCGTTAAGCTGCTTTGAATTACTCTGATATATCCTAACTGATGCTGCTGGTTACCCTGACCAGACTGTTGGTTATAACTACCTTGATTGCCCTATCCTTGATGCCCAGAATTTGAACCGCCGCCACCAAAACCAGGCCCTTGAGAGCCGGATCCTAACCCGCCTGGCGGCCCATTATTATTGCCGTGACCTGGATTATAATTCCGTACTCTCGCATTATGAAACAATCCTTCCATGCATGAGTTGATGGCTGACTAGGCAGACTATGCTTTGGGCAAGGGTCATTAAGCATTGCCTCAAGGTTAAAATTTGGTCCTCCAAATCGTGTCTTACCCTTACGATGCTGATTTTTATATCTAGTGTTGGTGTTAGCTACCAGACCTGGCCCGCCATCAGGTTGTCTGCGCTTACCACTGTTACCCTGGTTGTGACCAGTATGCCATGTCATGTTCTGTTGTTGACCCTTGCCATTACCACTCTTCTTTCCCTTTTTGGACTTTTCATCATCGGATCCAGAGTCTTTGGTAGTATCAGAGTCGGCATACTTAATGAGAGCGCCATGAGCCCCCATGTCACTACAGTGACGTTTAAGCCGCCCAAGCTTCTGCTTGAGGGGGGTAAAGTGACAATTCTTATCCAGAATCAGAATAGTAGAGCCCGCCGCAATGCTATCTGATGAGTGGATAATAGCTGAGACCCGATGAACCCAATGGTGGGCCGATTCATCCTCCCGCTGCACACAGTTATCCAGGTCAATAATTGAAAGAGGTTGCTTACACGTTCCTTTAAAGTTCCGAATGAAACGCACCTTCAACTTGGCCCATGAATTGATGGAATTGGCGGGTAATCCTTTCAGCCAGGTACGAGCCAGTCCATCCAACATCATGGTGAAGTACTTGGCACATACCACATCATTAACATCCAGCATCTCCATAGCTAGTTCATACCTTTCAATCTAAGCCTCAGGTGGAAGATCAGTTGTGTAGTTAGGCACCTTACATGGACACTTAAAATCCTTGGGCAAAGGTTCATTGTGTAGAGACGATACTAGACACGGCATGCCAACTATCCTGGAAGTCATCCCAACCTCCATGGACGCTGAAGGGTTTATTGCGAACTGTTGATGAGTCCCGAGCTGAGCCGCCAGTTTCTCCTCACAACGAGATCTAGCCTAATCCACAATGGCCTGAGCATCATTCAACATATGGTCATCTCTGGGCGGGTTAGGTCGACGGGGCGGGTCATCACGAGGCAGGTCATGATGTCGCTCGCTGATGGAAACCGCCGGTGACTCAATGCGCCGGTTGTAGCTTTGACTTGGGTGGGGAATTGAATGGACACGCTCACGACTGTATGAATAGGCCGCTTGCTGTGCCACAGCTGTCTAAAGAAGCTCCACTGTGTTCCGGGTATCTACCGCCACTGAAGACTTGCCCTCGATCGGAATAGCTGCCAGCCGCATGGCTGTTGCTATCATGTTATCCACCGGGTTGGAATAACGCCCAAAAGGTGTTGTAACCCATTGAGGTGGGGTCAGATCCCTACGGGGTGGGTCTGGCACACTAGGTTGAGCCGCCGCTCCGATTCCTGGTGCCTCGGCAACCCGGGTTACGTCGGGCGGGTTACTCGTTCCTGTCCTAGGTGTGTTAAATGAAGGAAATATGCCCTAGAGGCAACAATAAAGTTGTTATTTTATATTTCCTTATTCATGATACAGGTTTATTATTCATGCTAGAATGTATTGATTGGAAACTTAAATACATGTGTGAATACATAAACAAATACCGTGTCCCTAGTAATCCTCTACTAGATTAGCTCGTTAATCAAATATGGTTAAGGTTTCCCAACCATGGACATGTCTTGTCATTTGATAACAGGATCACATCATTAGGAGAATGATGTGATGGACAAGACCCACCCATTAGCTTAGCATACTGATCGTTCAGTTTATTGCTATTGCTTTATTCATGTCAAATACTTATTCCTTCGACTATGAGATTATGCAACTCCCGGATACCGAAGGAATACCTTGTGTGCTATCAAACATCAAAATGTAACTGGGTGATCATAAACATGCTCTACAGGTATCTCCGAAGGTGTTTGTTAAGTTGGCATAGATCAAGATTAGGATTTGTCACTCCAAGTTTCCGAGAGGTATCTTTGGGCCCTCTCGGTAATACACATCATAATCTTGAAAGCAAAGGACTAAGGAGTTAGCTGCAAGGTGATGTATTACGGAACGAGTAAAGAGACTTGCTGGTAACGAGATTGAACTAGGTATAGTGATACCGACGGTCGAATCTCGGGCAAGTAACATACCGATGGACAAAGGGAATTACTATGTTGGCATAACGGTTCGACCGATAAAGATCTTCATAGAATATGTAGGAACCAATATGGGCATCCAGGTTTCGCTATAGTTATTGACCGGAGAGGTGTCTCGGTCATATCTACATAGTTCTCAAACCCGTAGGGTCCGCACGCTTAACGTTCGTTGATGATATAATGTTATATGACTTATATGATTTGGTGACTGAATGTTGTTCGGAGTCCCGGATGAGATCACGGACATGACAAGGAATGTCTAAATGGCTGAGAGGTAAAAATTGATATATAGGACGATGGTATTCGGATACTGGAAGAGTTTCGGAGTGCATCGGGTAGTCATCAGGGCACCGGAAGGGGTTCCAGACACCCCCAGCAAGTGTATGGGCCTGATGGGCCAAAGGGGGAGAAGCACACCATCCCACAAGGGGCTGGTGCGCCCCTTCCACCCCTTGCCCACGTACCAAAAAGTGAGGGAAGGAAGGGGAAGGCGCCCCAAAGGCAGCCTACCCCCCTTTCCTTCCCCCCATACACGAATATGGAAAGGGGGGATTCGGCCAGTGCGGGCGCCCTAGGGCAGCCGCCGTCCACTTGGGGCACCCTAGGGGCTGCCTCACCTCCCCCTCCACCTATATATGAGAGTAAGGAGAGGGGCAACAGACACCACGATTCCAAGGCCGTGTGTGGCGCCCCTCTCCCTCTAGTTCATCCCTTGGTCATATTTTCGTAGTGCTTAGGCGAAGCCCTGTGGAGGTAACTTCACCATTACCGTCACCATGTTGTCGTGCTGTCGGAACTCATCTACTACTTCACCTATCTTGCTGGATCAAGAAGGCGAGGACGTCACCGAGCTGAACGTGTGCAGAACTCGGAGGTGTCGTACATTCTCTACTTGATCGGTTAGACTGCTAAGAAGTTCGACTACATCAACCGTGTTGTTAAACGCTTCTGCTTACAATCTACGAGAGTACATAGACACACTCTCCCCCTCGTTGCTATGCATCTCCATGGATAGATCATTGTGTGTGCGTAGAAATTTTTTGTTTTCCATGCAACGTTTCCCAACATTGGTATCAGAGCCAGGTCTATGCGTAGATGATATGCATGAGTAGAACACAAAGAATTTGTGGGCGGTGATGTTCATACTGCTTACCACCAACATCTTATTTTGATTCGGTGGCATTGTACGATGAAGCGGCCCGAGCCAACCTGTCACATCCCTAGCTTCTGGCATTGCTCTAGGTTAGCTTCATGTGTGCATCATGTCTATATTTTTGAAAACTTGAATTGAGGAATATTGGAAGCCTCAAAACCCTAAATAAAAGAAGGGCAAGCACCCTTTAAAATTGCATTCTGTGAATCCAAAATGCCCTAAAAATAGTTTTGTGAATTTTGGCAAGAGTTATATATCAAACCAAAATTCTGGAATATTTTTAAGGAATTATTTGGTCTCTGAATTTAAATCAATAATCTATTTGAATTTGGGGATATATTCATAATATATAATGAATATATTTGCAAATGCTTTGAAATGTTTTATGTACTTTTGGTATAGTCTAGAGAGGTAACATAAAATATTTCAGAATGTTTTGGCACTGTAAGAAATTATTTTGAATTTGAAAACAGTGGCAAAATAAAATAAAAAGGGAAACAGAACAGGAAAAAATAAAAAGAGAGAAGGAAGTACCTGGCCTCACCCGTGCAGCCCAGCCGGCCCAGCTCCTCCAGTGGCCCAGCCCACCTGGCACCCTTCTCTTGTCTTCTTCCCGTGCCAGCGCACGAAGCAGCTGCGTGCTGGACGCACGCGCGCCGACGCCAGCCACCTCCTGCTTCGCCGTGGCAGCCTCCCCGACCCCCTCGCGACGCCACGGAGACGGCCTCGACCCCCCTCGACCGCCTCTCTCTCTCTGGACCCCCTCCTTCTCCTCTGTTCTCCCTCCCTCTCGTCACCGAACGCACCTGGGAGCGCCGCTCGCCGTAGCCATGACCACGGCCACCCCCTCCCCTCTCCGACGTGCTCCCGAGCTCCTGCACTTCGTCGCCAACCCCCTCACCGAGCCACATGACCGGAAGGGCCCCGAGCAGCCGCCATCGTCATCATCTCCGAGCTTCGGCCCCGGTGCCGTCTCCGTCGAATTCTGCCACTCCGGCGCGCCCCCGAGCCCACTGACCCTCCCTACAGCTCCGCGGTGAGCCTCCATGCAGAACCCCTCTCTCTCCCCTCGCGTTTGCGAGCTCTAGGCCATAGCCCCGTCGCGGCCGAACTCCGGCCGCCGCTGACCATGTCGCCGCCGTGGCCTGAGCTCGAACGGGTCACGCCCGTGCATCTCACCGAGCTCGTGGTGACTCCAGGAGGCTGCGCAGTGCTTTACCTCACTCGCCCGTGCTCCACAACGCCGTTTTCGCCGAGGTCCGAACTCCGGCGCCGCCTCGGGCTCCATTCCGGTGAACCCCGGCCACCCCCGCACCTCCCGTTGGCCCCCCTAGATGCGCACGGGCACGGGCTACCTTCTGGTGCCCTTCGCGCGTCCAGCCGCCGCCCGTAGCGCAACCCCGGTGAACTTCCGCCGCGTTTCGGGTCGCCGCCGGCCGAACTCTGGTGGCCAGTGACGTGGCGCTGTCATTAGCACTAATGA
The DNA here is from genome assembly GCF_018294505.1 of Triticum aestivum. NCBI lineage: Eukaryota > Viridiplantae > Streptophyta > Magnoliopsida > Poales > Poaceae > Triticum > Triticum aestivum. Next base: position 186,248,861 of record NC_057810.1, on the reverse strand, counting down.
CCCTGTTAAACTAACCCCGTGACACTGATAGTGGGCCCCGTAGCGGGTCAAAGCCCGGGTCAACGCGGGATTAGCCCCTGTGTCACTGACGTGTGGACCCCCACACGTCAGGTTTGACCTGGACCGCCCGTTGACCTGCTGAGGTCAGCATGAGGTCATGCTGACGCCATAATTCATTTTCTGGAATTATTTTAATTCTAAATATTCAGGAAATTCCAGAAAATGCCTAAAACTTCTAAAATTCATAGAAATTCAACCGTAACTCCAAATTAAATAAATCATATATGAAAAATTATCAGAAAAATTCAAGGAATCCATCTGTACCATTTTCATGCATGTTAGAACAACTTATAGGTGCTGTTTAGCACAAATCAATTAAATGGCATTTGAATAATCACATATGGAGTTTGAATTTGAATCTTATATTCAAACCAACTTCATTTAATCTGTTGCTAGTTGCATTAGCCCAAAACATATCCATTTTGCCATGTCATGATCATGCATCATATTGTGCATTGCATTGATTGTGTTCCTTTCTGTGTTGCCGGTATTTGTCCCCTCTCGATAGACGTGATACCGATGATGTGATCGTTGACACTGATGAAGACTCAATGTTATCTTCAGAAGTGCCAGGTAAGCAAAACCCCCTTGTTCATTCCGATACAATCCCACTCTCTCGCTCCTGCTCTCTTTTACTGCATTAGGACAACACCGTTTCAACTGTTACATGCTGCGGTAGTTGAACCCCTTTTATCCTCTGCATGACCTGTCATTGCCACAGTAAATAGATGAAACCCACTAGCATGAGTAGGAGTTGTTTGAGCCCTGTTGTGCCTACTCATTCATGTTTGTTTGTCATGCCTGCTACTGCTTAGAGTTGAGTCAGGTCTGATTCATCGGGGATGAATCAGAGGCGTGTGAACATGTCCTACTGTGTGTGAGCTAAGGGTGTGAATACAATTTGGTAAAGGTAGCGGTGAGAGGCCATGTAGGAGTACATGGTGGGTTGTCTCATTGCAGCCGTCCTCAGGAACTGAGTTCTGTGTTTGTGATCCATGATTCAGCTACTACCACGCATTGGGCCCGAAACCAATGGACCCTCTCGGCTTCTTAATCACCCTTGTCCTCTGTCCAGGAGTTGCAAGTAGTTTCTGGTGTTTGTAGTATGCTGGAGGCCGTGCGCAGCGCTGACCGTAGGGGTGGGCTGTGATGCGGTAGGCACGTGGCCGGGTAAACCGGGCGCCCGTTTGGTGTCACGGAACCCTGTTCACATCGTTTGGGGCTGTGAGCGAAACTCCGGCCGGATCTCCTCATGGATGGAACCCGAATAGGCGATAAACTTGGACTAGAGACTCGAGTGTTTAGGCAGGCCGTGGCCGACACCCACGTTGGGCTTCCGCTTGAAGGTTGCCGAGTACATGTCGTGTAAACGGCGGTAAGTGGTGAGAGCGTGTGTGAAGAAGTACACCCCTGCAGGGTTAATATGATCTATTCGAATAGCCGTGTCCGCGGTAAAGGACTTCTGGGTTGCTTATATCAGTTCATAGACAAGTGAAAGTGGATACTCTAAAATACGCAAGATAAGCGTGAGTGCTATGGATGGCGTTCTCGTAGGGAGACGGGAGCGGTTCCATAGTGGTGTATTGGTTGGTGAATATGTGGACTCGTGTGCGCCACCTCAAAAGAGTTACTTGCAGTCGTAGTTCAGGATAGCCACCGAGTCAAAGCTGGCTTGCTGCAGTTAAACCCCACCATCCCTTTGTTGATAATGATGCATATGAAGATAGTTCTGATGTAAGTCTTGCTGGGTACATTTGTACTCACGTTTGCCTATTTTATGTTTTTGCAGAGAGACTTCGGTCTCGCTAGTAGTTCCACGTGGACTTCGACGTTTAGCTTGATACCTCAGCTACGATCTTGTGCCCCGGCAGGATCTGGTAGATAGTCAGGCTTCTCAGCCTTTTTCATTTATAGATGTCTGTACTCAGACATGATAGCTTCCGCTTGTGCTTTGACTTGTATGCTCTGATTGTTGGTTCATGAGACCCATGTTTGTAATATCTCGCTCCTCGGAGCCTATTGATTAAAATACTTGATTTGTAGAGTCATGTTGTGATGCCATGTTGTATTTGCACATATCGAGCATATTGTGTGTATGTTGTTGAAATGCTTGGTATGTGTGGGATCTGACCATCTAGTTGTTTATCTTTAGTAGCCTCTCTTACCGGGAAATGTCTCCTAGTGTTTCCACTGAGCCATGGTAGCTTGCTACTGCTCCGGAACACTTAGGCTGGCCGGCATGTGTCCTTCTTCGTTCCTATGTCTGTCCCTTCGGGGAAATGTCACGCGATGAATACCGGAGTCCTGTTAGTCCGCTACAGCCCGGTTCACCGGAGTCCTGCTAGCCCAGTGCTACAGCCTGGATTCACTCGCTGATGACCGACACGTTCGATGCTGGGTCATGGATGCCTGTCCCTGTAAGTTTGTGCCACTTTGGGTTTACGACTAGCCATGTCAGCCCGGGCTCCTTATCATATGGATGCTAGCGACACTGTCATATACGTGTGCCAAAAGGCGCAAACGGTCCCGGGTAAAGGTAAGGCGACACCCATGGGAATACCGTGCGTGAGGCCGCAAAGTGATATGAGGTGTTACATGCTAGATCTATGTGGCATTGAGTCGGGGTCCTGACAGCGTTGGTATCAGAGCTTGACTGCCTGTAGGATTACCAAGCCAAACTGGTCGAAGTTGAGTCTAGAAATTCTTTAGTTATGTAAGGGATTTGATTGTGGGATGGAACGTAAGGCTCTTTTTACTCCTTTACCTCATGCCCTTCTGATCTGAGTCATCATCTTCTCTTCTACGGGGATTAAGAACTAGGCTATCCCTTCTTTCTATTAGGATCACGTGTTACTAATCAGTGGACTTATAAGATTGTTGGATTTAAGTCTCAGTTCAGTTCCTACTACTTCCGTATGTTAATTGTTGATCTCGAAACCTTGATATTGTGGTTCTGAGTGGTTATGCCACCATTTTTGTGAATGTCTCAAATCTTTTCTGAGCATTTACAGCCGTTATGCTGTCCGAGTCATTCCAGGTTTCTAAATAGTCTGATGCATTTGCAAAATCCTTTCCCTCTGGTTTCGATGTTCCTTTATGCCAGCTCAATCACACTAATTGTTGAGTTGAGGTATTCTATTGCCTTGACATTATGTTGGAGTTACTATTATGACCCTAGGTGTCTCAGGGGATCATCTAGTAGTCCAGCCATGATTTATGTTCCAGTGTGATGACTCTGGCCGTCATTATCGAAAGCATCCCGTGATGCCATTTAGTAGTAGGTATTCTATCCCTGGGTTTGAACCCGAGATTCACCCTACTTACTTCATGTTGATAGTTTTGCTCGTTCCTTTAGGATATTAGCAACCTTTGCGATAGTCCTTGAAGTCCGTGGTATCTTCTTCTTCCAAATACCATGAACTACTTATGGCAGAAGTTCCTCGTTGAACTGAAATATCACAACAGGATTATTCTTGAGGAGTTCTCCATTCATAAATCGTGACTCTGCCAGTTCTACCTTTCTGCATGGGTTATCCGGAAGAATTATGTTGAACTCGGTTCGACATACTAATTTATGCATCCACAACTCAGAAAGTTATATGTTCCTTTGAGTTGTCCCTCTTTAGTTGTCTACTGACCTTCGTCTATCAATTGATAGTCAAGAGTATGCGTGCATTCATTCATCGATGCCTGTTACTCTTGTGGTCCGTCAAGCCATTCTGTCCTGAATGACTTGGAGAAACAAACTCCAGTACCTCATCCATATCTAGGATTGGGTCAAAGTAGTTGTATTCCGCAGATCAAATGCCAATCCAGCTTTTGGTTCTGTTCTACCCTGAAGTATTACCTTCTTTATGACAGGAATTTCATGAGAATTGCACCACCTTTTGTGAATTCTTGACATAGTGATACTTCTCGCCATCCTTTTTCATTCCTCGGTTCCGTGTTGTTGCAGCCGGAGCGCCGACAGGTGAATTGTGATGTGTGAAATCAATACTCCCAGCAACCTCGTTGCTTGGTAGTTAAAGGGTAATAATTTCAATCTTAGCATGTTGGGTTTTAAATCATCCCTCTAAGACTGATCGTGCTACCTAGTCCTTATTTCGGTGCACCCCTCGATTGATGAGATAGGATTTGCTAAGTCCTCACTCATTTGATCATATCGTCTTGCCCTCAAAAGCGAGATTGTTCTCGAGCTTAGTAACATACCGGTGGTTCATGATTTTCCGAATATCTTCTCGAAAGTATCACCAGGCTGTCACCTGACTATTATGTTGAGCTCGTGATCAAGTTGGTTTCTTGTGAACCACCTTCTCTCCAAGAATCGGTGTTAGATATCCCTGAGCTAGTTGGTTAAGCTAGACAACAACTTGGAGAGTTGGAAGATAAAAGCTTGCCGACTTAGTTCGTTCCAAAGGGATATTCTTGTGTAGTGTGTGTTGAAGAAAGATGATATCTTCATCGATTGGTCCTTGTGATCAGTTGCTGGACCTATTGCCTTATCAATCTTTTGATTTGAGTGTGGGCTATCGTCAAATCAAATCAGTACCAACGATGCTCGTAATGTTGTCCTACTCGTGGTTGATCCCTCGAGCATACACCATTACATCTTTGGTCTGACCAATGCTATCACCGTGTTCACATGATGGTGGAAGTCCAGTGATATGGAAATTCCGATGAGTTGCTGTTGAGCCCATCAGTAGCATTTTGTCTCCCCCCATGAATCATGTTGAACATCAACCTAGTGTTGGAAACTTGTGTAAGCATTTCTTCGTGTTTCGTTCATGAAGCATATGTTTGAATGAAAGTAGTGATTTTCCCTAATTCATGTGCATATGATGCAAGTTGCCGCCATGAATTTGAGGAAGATTGTTTTGTTTCCCTGGAATCATTCCAAATTAGTCATGCACACGTGCGAAGTATTCTGTGGTCTGGAGACTTGCAACCTTCATTCCATATGTGTCCCGAGCACACCAAGCCACTGATTGATTTGTTCAAGG
>NC_057810.1:186203840-186242161 GCF_018294505.1 Triticum aestivum | reverse complement strand
GTCATGTTGACAGGATTTCTCAGAGCAAGACGACAAGACAAAGATGGTGTTCAAATCAACGTTCATTTGAAGTGCACCCTGGATCGTGAACATTATACTAGTTGCGTTTCCCCTTCACCTTACCCTACGCTTGAATCTCGAGACGAGATTCTTGTTTAGTGGGGGTGAGTTGTCACATCCCTAGCTTCTGGCATTGCTCTAGGTTAGCTTCATGTGTGCATCATGTCTATATTTTTGAAAACTTGAATTGAGGAATATTGGAAGCCTCAAAACCCTAAATAAAAGAAGGGCAAGCACCCTTTAAAATTGCATTCTGTGAATCCAAAATGCCCTAAAAATAGTTTTGTGAATTTTGGCAAGAGTTATATATCAAACCAAAATTCTGGAATATTTTTAAGGAATTATTTGGTCTCTGAATTTAAATCAATAATCTATTTGAATTTGGGGATATATTCATAATATATAATGAATATATTTGCAAATGCTTTGAAATGTTTTATGTACTTTTGGTATAGTCCAGAGAGGTAACATAAAATATTTCAGAATGTTTTGGCACTGTAAGAAATTATTTTGAATTTGAAAACAGTGGCAAAATAAAATAAAAAGGGAAACAGAACAGGAAAAAATAAAAAGAGAGAAGGAAGTACCTGGCCTCACCCGTGCAGCCCAGCCGGCCCAGCTCCTCCAGCGGCCCAGCCCACCTGGCCCCCTTCTCCTGTCTTCTTCCCGTGCCAGCGCACGAAGCAGCTGCGTGCTGGACGCACGCGCGCCGACGCCGGCCACCTCCTGCTTCGCCGTGGCAGCCTCCCCGACCCCCTCGCGACGCCACGGAGACGGCCTCGACCCCCCCTCGACCGCCTCTCTCTCTCTGGACCCCCTCCTTCTCCTCTGTTCTCCCTCCCTCTCGTCACCGAACGCACCTGGGAGCGCCGCTCGCCGTAGCCATGACCACGGCCACCCCCTCCCCTCTCCGACGTGCTCCCGAGCTCCTGCACCTCGTCGCCAACCCCCTCACCGAGCCACGTGACCGGAAGGGCCCCGAGCAGCCGCCATCGTCATCATCTCCGAGCTTCGGCCCCGGTGCCGTCTCCGTCGAATTCGGCCACTCCGGCGCGCCCCCGAGCCCACTGACCCTCCCTACAGCTCCGCGGTGAGCCTCCGTGCAGAACCCCTGTCTCTCCCCTCGCGTTTGCGAGCTCTAGGCCATAGCCCCGTCGCGGCCGAACTCCGGCCGCCGCTGACCATGTCGCCGCCGTGGCCTGAGCTCGAACGGGTCATGCCCGTGCATCTCACCGAGCTCGTGGTGACTCCAGGAGGCTGCGCAGTGCTTTACCTCACTCGCCCGTGCTCCACAACGCCGTTTTCGCCGAGGTCCGAACTCCGGCGCCGCCTCGGGCTCCATTCCGGTGAACCCCGGCCACCCCCGCACCTCCCGTTGGCCCCCCTAGATGCGCACGGGCACGGGCTACCTTCTGGTGCCCTTCGCGCGTCCAGCCGCCGCCCGTAGCGGAACCCCGGTGAACTTCCGCCGCGTTTCGGGTCGCCGCCGGCCGAACTCCGGTGGCCAGTGACGTGGCGCTGTCATTAGCACTAATGACCCTGTTAAACTAACCCCGTGACACTGACAGTGGGCCCCGTAGCGGGTCAAAGCCCGGGTCAACGCGGGATTAGCCCCTGTGTCACTGACGTGTGGACCCCCACACGTCAGGTTTGACCTGGACCGCCCGTTGACCTGCTGAGGTCAGCATGAGGTCATGCTGACGCCATAATTCATTTTCTGGAATTATTTTAATTCTAAATATTCAGGAAATTCCAGAAAATGCCTAAAACTTCTAAAATTCATAGAAATTCAACCGTAACTCCAAATTAAATAAATCATATATGAAAAATTATCAGAAAAATTCAAGGAATCCATCTGTACCATTTTCATGCATGTTAGAACAACTTATAGGTGCTGTTTAGCACAAATCAATTAAATGGCATTTGAATAATCACATATGGAGTTTGAATTTGAATCTTATATTCAAACCAACTTCATTTAATCTGTTGCTAGTTGCATTAGCCCAAAACACATCCATTTTGCCATGTCATGATCATGCATCATATTGTGCATTGCATTGATTGTGTTCCTTTCTGTGTTGCCGGTATTTGTCCCCTCTCGATAGACGTGATACCGATGATGTGATCGTTGACACTGATGAAGACTCAATGTTATCTTCAGAAGTGCCAGGCAAGCAAAACCCCCTTGTTCATTCCGATACAATCCCACTCTCTCGCTCCTGCTCTCTTTTACTGCATTAGGACAACACCGTTTCAACTGTTACATGCTGCGGTAGTTGAACCCCTTTTATCCTCTGCATGACCTATCATTGCCACAGTAAATAGATGAAACCCACTAGCATGAGTAGGAGTTGTTTGAGCCCTGTTATGCCTACTCATTCATGTTTGTTTGTCATGCCTGCTACTGCTTAGAGTTGAGTCAGGTCTGATTCATCAGGGATGAATCAGAGGCGTGTGAACATGTCCTACTGTGTGTGAGCTAAGGGTGTGAATACGATTTGGTAAAGGTAGCGGTGAGAGGCCATGTAGGAGTACATGGTGGGTTGTCTCATTGCAGCCGTCCTCAGGAACTGAGTTCTGTGTTTGTGATCCATGATTCAGCTACTACCACGCATTGGGCCCGAAACCAATGGACCCTCTCGGCTTCTTAATCACCCTTGTCCTCTGTCCAGGAGTTGCAAGTAGTTTCTGGTGTTTGTAGTATGCTGGAGGCCGTGCGCAGCGCTGACCGTAGGGGTGGGCTGTGATGCGGTAGGCACGTGGCCGGGTAAACCGGGCGCCCGTTTGGTGTCACGGAACCCTGTTCACATCGTTTGGGGCTGTGAGCGAAACTCCGGCCGGATCTCCTCATGGATGGAACCCGAATAGGCGATAAACCTGGACTAGAGACTCGAGTGTTTAGGCAGGCCGTGGCCGACACCCACGTTGGGCTTCTGCTTGAAGGTTGCCGAGTACATGTCGTGTAAACGGCGGTAAGTGGTGAGAGCGTGTGTGAAGAAGTACACCCCTGCAGGGTTAATATGATCTATTCGAATAGCCGTGTCCGCGGTAAAGGTCTTCTGGGTTGCTTATATCAGTTCATAGACAAGTGAGAGTGGATACTCTAAAATACGCAAGATAAGCGTGAGTGCTATGGATGGCGTTCTCGTAGGGAGACGGGAGCGGTTCCATAGTGGTGTATTGGTTGGTGAATATGTGGACTCGTGTGCGCCACCTCAAAAGAGTTACTTGCAGTCGTAGTTCAGGATAGCCACCGAGTCAAAGCTGGCTTGCTGCAGTTAAACCCCACCATCCCTTTGTTGATAATGATGCATATGAAGATAGTTCTGATGTAAGTCTTGCTGGGTACATTTGTACTCACGTTTGCCTATTTTATGTTTTTGCAGAGAGACTTCGGTCTCGCTAGTAGTTCCACGTGGACTTTGACGTTTAGCTTGATACCTCAGCTACGATCTTGTGCCCCGGCAGGATCTGGTAGATAGTCAGGCTTCTCAGCCTTTTTCATTTATAGATGTCTGTACTCAGACATGATAGCTTCCGCTTGTGCTTTGACTTGTATGCTCTGATTGTTGGGTCATGAGACCCATGTTTGTAATATCTCGCTCCTCGGAGCCTATTGATTAAAATACTTGATTTGTAGAGTCATGTTGTGATGCCATGTTGTATTTGCACATATCGAGCATATTGTGTGTATGTTGTTGAAATGCTTGGTATGTGTGGGATCTGACCATCTAGTTGTTTATCTTTAGTAGCCTCTCTTACCGGGAAATGTCTCCTAGTGTTTCCACTGAGCCATGGTAGCTTGCTACTGCTCCGGAACACTTAGGCTGGCCGGCATGTGTCCTTCTTCGTTCCTGTGTCTGTCCCTTCGGGGAAATGTCACGCGATGAATACCGGAGTCCTATTAGTCCGCTACAGCCCGGTTCACCGGAGTCCTGCTAGCCCAGTGCTACAGCCTGGATTCACTCGCTGATGACCGACACGTTCGATGCTGGGTCATGGATGCCTGTCCCTGTAAGTTTGTGCCACTTTGGGTTTACGACTAGCCATGTCAGCCCGGGCTCCTTATCATATGGATGCTAGCGACACTGTCATATACGTGTGCCAATAGGCGCAAACGGTCCCGGGTAAAGGTAAGGCGACACCCGTGGGAATACCGTGCGTGAGGCCGCAAAGTGATATGAGGTGTTACATGCTAGATCTATGTGGCATTGAGTCGGGGTCCTGACACAACCTTACATGTCCATGCACATGAGACCGGTTCCACTGACTGACATGCAACTAGTTTTGCATAAAGGTGGCTGACGGGTGTCTATTTCTCCTACTTTAGTTGAATCGAATTTGACTGCGGCCGGTCCTTGAAGAATGTTAAAACAGCAAACTTGATAAATCACTGTTGTGGTTTTTGCCATAGGTAAGAACGGTTCTTGCTAGAAACCTGTAGCAGCCACGTAAAACTTGCAAACAACGAAGTATTGGACGTCTAACTTGTTTTTGCAGGGTATGTTGTGACGTGATATGGTCAAGACATGATGTGATATAAGTTATTGTATGAGATGATCATGTTTTCTAATTTATCGGCAACCGGCAGGAGCCTTATGGTTGTCTCTTTATTGTATGAAATGCAAACGCCATGTAATTGCTTTACTTTATCGCTATGCGTTAGCAATAGTTATAGAAGCAATAGTTGGCGAGACGACCACGACACAACAATGGAGATCAAGGTGTCGAGTCGGTGATGATGGAGATCATGTCGATGCTTTGGAGATGGAGATCAAAAGCACGAGATGATGATGTCCATACCATGTCACATGTTTTGATTGCATGTGATGTTTATCTTTTATGCATCTTATTTTGCTTAGAACGATGGTAGCATTATAAGATGATCCCTGCACTAAATTTCAAGATATAAGTGTTCTCCCCGAGTATGCACTGTTGTGAAAGTTCGTCGTTTCGAGACATGATGTCTACTACACAACCTTCTTCTTGTAGACTCGTGTTCGGCCTCCAAGCGCAGAGTTTTGTAGGACAATAGCAAATTTCCCACAAGTGGATGACCTAAGGTTTATCAATCCGTGGGAGGCGTAGGATGAAGATGGTCTCTCTCAAGCAACCTTGCAAACAAATAACAAAGAGTCACTTGTGTCCCCAACACACCCAATATAGGTGCACTAGTTCGGTGAAGAGATGGTGATACAACAAGGTAGATATAGGTTTTTGTAATCTGAAAATATAAAAACAGCAAGGTAGCAAGTGGTAAAAGTGAGCGAAAACGGTATTGCAATGCTAGGAAACAAGGCCTAGGGTTCATACTTCCACTAGTGCAAGTTCTCTCGACAATGATAACATAATTGGGTCGTATAACAATCCCTCAACGTGCAACAAAGAGTCACTCCAAAGTCACTAATAGCAGAGCATAAACGAAGAGATTATTGTAGGGTATGAAACCACCTCAAAGTTATTCTTTTTGATCGATATATTGGGCTATTCCTATACGTGTCACAAACAACCCTAGAGTTCGTACTAAAATAACACCTTAAGACACACATCAACCAAAACCCTAATGTCACCTAGATACTCCAATGTCACCACAAGTATCCACGGGTTTGATTATACGATATACATCACACAATCTCAGATTCATCTATTCAAACCAACACAAAGAACTTCAAAGAGTGCCCCAAAGTTTCTACCGGAGAATCAAGATGAAAACGTGTGCCAACCCCTATGCATAAGTTCACAAGGTCATGGAACTGCAAGTTGATCACCAAAACATACATCAAGTTGATCACGTGAATATCCCATTGTCACCATAGATAAGAACATGCAAGACATACATCATGTGTTCTCAAATCCTTAAAGACTCAATACGATAAGATAACTTGGAAAAGTCAATCCATTATAAGAAGGTAGAGGGGGAGAAACATCATATGATCTAACTATAATAGAAAAGCTCGCGGTACATCAAGATCGTGCCATATCAAGAACACGAGAGAGAGAGAGAGAGAGAGATCAAACTCATGGCTACTGGTACATACCCTCAGCCACGAGCGTGAACTACTCCCTCCTCGTCATGGAGAGCGCTGGGATGATGAAGATGGCCACTGGTGATGGTTTCCCTCTCCGGCAGGTTGCCGAAATGGGCTCCCGATTGTTTTTTCGTGGCTGCAGAGGCTTGTGGCGGTGGAATTCCCGATCTAGGTTCTGTTATGGAGGTTTTGGGATTTATAGGAAGTGTTGGCGTCGGGGACAAGTCAAGGGGGCCCACGAGGCGATGACAAGGACGGGGGGCGTGCCCTAGGGGGGCGCCCTCCACCCTTGTGGTGGCCTCAGGACTCTTCTCTGATATCTTTTCGTTCCATTATTTTTATATTTTCCAAAAATATTCTCCGTAAATTTTCAGGTCAATTGGACTCTGTTTGATATTCCTTTTCCGCCAAACTCAAAAAACAAGGAAAAAACAGAAATTGGCACTGGGCTCTAGGTTAATAGGTTAGTCCCAAAAATAATATAAAATAGCATAAAAATGTATATAAAACATCCAAGATGGATAATATAATAGCATGGAACAATCAAAAATTATAGATACGTTGGAGACGTATCAAGACACCACGTGATGATCGGGTGTGATAGACTCTACATTCACATACAACGGGTGTAAGACAGTTTTGCACATGCAGAATACTTGGGTTAAACTTGACGAGCCTAGCATGTACAGACATGGTCTCGGAACACTAGAGACCGAAAGGTCGAACATGAGTCATATAGTAGATATGATCACCATAGAGATGTTCACCATTGATGACTACCCCATCTCACGTGATGATCGGACATGGGTTAGTTGATTTGGATCATGTATCACTTAGAAAACTTGAGGGATGTTTATTTAAGTGGGAGTTCATTAGTAATTTGATTAAATTGAACTTAATTTATCATGAACTTAGTCCTGATAGTATTTGCAAATTTATGTTGTAGATCAATAGCTCGCAATCTTGCTTCCTATTTTTTTATCTTCCTAGAGAAAACTAAGTTAAGAGATGATGGTAGCAATAATGCGGACTGGGTCCGTGATCTCAGGATTATCCTCATTGTTGCACAGAAGAATTATGTCCTTGATGCACCACTAGGTGACAGACCTGTTGCAGGAACTGATGCAGATGTTACGAACCTTTGGCAAAGCTAGATATGATGACTACTTAATAGTTTAGTGCACCATGCTTTACGGCTTAGAACGGGACTTCAAAAACATTTTTGAATTCCATGGAGCATATGAGATGTTCCAAGAGCTGAAATTGGTATTTCAGACTCATGCTCGTGTTAAGAGGTATGAGACCTCTAACAAGTACTTTGCCTACAAGATGGAGGAGAATAGCTCAGCTAGTGATCATGTGCTTAAAATGTCTGGGTACTACAATCACTTGAATCAAGTGAGAGTTAATCTTCTAGATAAGATAGTGATTGACAGAGTTCTCTAGTCACTATCACCAAGCTACTAGAACTTCATGATGAACTATAATATGCAAGGGAAGACGAAAACGATTCCGAGCTCTTCGCGATGCTGAAATCAGTGAAGGTAGAAATCAAGAAAGAGCATCAACTTTTGATGGTTAATAAGACCACTAGTTTCAAGAAAAAGGGCAAAGGGAAAGAAAGGGAACTTCAAGAAGAATGGCAAGCAAATTGCCACTCCTGTGAAGAAGCCCAAAGCTGGACCCAAGCCTGAAACTGAGTGCTTCTACTCCAAAGGAAATGGTCACTAGAAGCGGAACTGCCCCAAACCTTTGGCGGATAAGAAGGATGACAAAGTGAACAAAGGTATATTTGATATACAGATTATCGATGTGTACCTTACTAGTGTTCATAGTAGCCCCTGGGTATTTGATACCGGTTCAGTTGCTAAGATTAGTAATTCAAAACAGGAGTTGCAGAATAAACAAAGACTAGTTAAGGGCGAGGTGACGATATGTGTTGGAATTGATCCCAAGGTTGATACGATCACCATTGCACACTCACTCTGCCTTGGGGATTAGTGTTGAACCTAAAAAATGTTATTTGGTGTTTGCGTTGAGCATGAATATGATTAGATCATGTTTATTGCAATATAGTTATTCATTTAAGTCAGAGAATAATTGTTGTTCTGTTTACATGAGTAAAACCTTCTATGGTCATACACCCAATGTAAATGGTTTATTGAATCTCCGTCATAGTGATACACATATTCATAATATTGATGCCAAAAAATGCAAAGTTGATAATGATAATGCAACATACTTGTGGCACTGCCGTTTATGTCATTTGTAAAATACATGAAGAAACTCCATGCAGATGGGCTTTTGGAATCACTTGATTATGAATCATTTGATACTTGCGAACCATGCCTCATGGGCAAGATGACTAAAACTCCGTTCTCCGAAACAATGGAGTGAGCTAATGACTTATTGGAATTAATACATACCAATGTATGCGGTCCGATGAGTGTTGAAACATGCGGCATGTATCATTATTTTCTGACCTTCACAGATGATTTAAGCAGATATGAGTATATCTACTTGATGAAACACAAGTCTGAAACATTTGAAAAGTTCAAAGAATTTCAGAGTGAAGTGGAGGATCATCGTAACAAGAAAATAAAGTTTCTACGACCTGATCATGGAGGCGAATATTTGGGTTATGAGTTTGACCTTCATTTAAAACTATGTGGAATAATTTCACAACTCACGCCACCTGGAACACTACAACGTAATGGTGTGTCCAAACGTCGTAGACGTACTTTATTAGATATGGTGCGATCTATGATGTCTCTTACCGATTTACCACTATCATTTTGGGGTTATGCATTAGAGACAGTTGCATTCACGTTAAATAGGGTACCATCTAAATCCATTGAGACGACACTGTATGACCTGTGGTTTGGCAAGAAACCTAAGTTGTCGTTTCTTAAAGTTTGGGGATGTGGTGCTTATGTCAAAAGGCTTCAGTCAGATAAGCTCAAACCCAAATCGTAGAAGTGCGTCTTCATAGGATACCCTAAAGAAACTATTGGGTACACCTTCTACCACAGATCCGAAGGCAAGATATTTCTTGCTAAGAATGGGTCCTTTCTAGAGAAGGAGTTTCTCTCGAAAGAAAGTGAGCGGGAGGAAAGTAGAACTTGATGAGGTAATTGTACCTTCTCTCGAATTGGAAAGTAGCAGATCACAGAAAACCGTTCCAATGATGCCTACACCAACTAGAGAGGAAGCTAATGATGATGATCATAAAACTTCAGATCAAGTTACTACTGAACTTCATAGGTCAACTAGAACACGTTCCGCACCAGAGTGGTACGGTAATCCTATCCTGGAAGTCATGTTATTAGACCAAGGTGAACCTACAAACTATGAAGAAGCTATGATGAGCCCAGATTCCGATAGATGGCTTGTAGCCATGAAATCAGAGATAGGATCCATCTATGAGAGCAAAGTGTGGACTTTGGTGGACTTGCCCGATGATCAGCAAGCCATAGAGAATAAATGGATCTTCAAGAAGAAGACGAACACTGATGGTAGTGTTACTGTCTACAAAAGCTCAACTTGTCGTAAAAGGTTTTCGACAAGTTCAAGGGGTTAACTACAATGAGAGTTTATCACTTGTAGCGATGCTTAAGTCTGTCCGAATCATGTTAGCACTTGCCGCATTTTATGAAATCTGGCAAATGGATGTCAAAACTGCAATTCTTAATGGATTTCTTAAAGAAGAGTTGTATATGATGCAATTGGAAGGTTTTGTTGATCCTAAAGGTGCTAAAAAAGTGTGCAAGCTCCAGCGATCCATCTATGGACTGGTGTCAGCATCTCAGAGTTGGAATATACGCTTTGATGAGGTGATCAAAGCATATGATTTTATACAGACTTATGTTGAAGCATGTATTTACAAGAGAGTGAGTGGGAGCTGTGTAGCATTTCTGATATTATATGTGGATGACATATTGCTGATTGGAAATGATATAGAATTTCTGGATAGCATAAAAGGATACTTCAATAAGAATTTTTCAATAAAAGACCTCGGTAAAGCTACTTATGTATTGGGCATAAAGATCTGTAGAGATAGATCAAGACGCTTAATAGGACTTTCACAAAGCACATACCTTGACAAAGTTTTGAAGAAGTTCAAAATGGATCAGTCAAAGAAAGGGTTCTTGCCTGCATTGCAAGGTATGAAGTTGGGTAAGACTCAAAACCCGACCATGGCAGAAGATAGAGAGATAGAATGAAAGTCATTCCCTATGCCTCAACCATAGGTTCTAAAAAGTATGCCATGTTGTGTACCAGACCTATTGTGTACCTTGCCATGAGTTTGGCAAGGGGGTACAATAGTGACCCAGGATTAGATCACTGGACATTGGCCAAAATTTCTCCTTAGTTACCTAAGAGGACTAAGGAAATATTTCTCGGTTATGGAGGTGATAAAGAGTTTGTCATAAAGGGTTACACCAATGCAAGATTTGACACCAATTCGGATGACACAGAGTCTCAATCTAGATACATATTGATAGTGGGAGCAATTAGCTAGAGTAGCACCATGCAGAGCATTGTAGACATAGAAATTTGCAAATATACATACGGATCTGAATGTGACAGACCCGTTGACTAAACTTCTCTCACAAGCAAAACATGATCACACCTTAGTACTCTTTCGGTGTTAATCACATGGCAATGTGAACTAGATTATTGACTCTAGTAGACTCTTCGGCTGTTGGTCACATGGAGATGTGAACTATGGGTGTTAATCACATGACGATGTGAACTATTGGTGTTAAATCACATGGCGATGTGAACTAGATTATTGACTCTAGTGCAAGTGGGAGACTGAAGGAAATATGCCCTAGAGGCAATAATAAAGTTGTTATTTTATATTTCCTTATTTATGATAAAGGTTTATTATTCATGCTATAATTGTATTGATCGGAAACTTAAATACATGTGTGAATACATAAACAAATATCGTGTCCCTAGTAAGCCTCTACTAGACTAGCTCGTTTATCAAAGATGGTTAAGGTTTCCTAACCATGGACATGTGTTGTCATTTGATAATGGGATCACATGTTTAGGAGAATGATATGATGGACAGGACCCACCTGTTAGCTTAGCATAATGATCGTTCACTTTATTGCTATTGCTTTCTTCATGTCAAATACGTATTCCTTCGACTATGAGATTATGCAACTTCTGGATACCGAAGGAATACCTTGTGTGCTATCAAACATCACAACGTTACTGGGTGATCACAAAGATGCTCTACAGGTATCTCCAAAGGTCTTTGTTAAGTTGGCATAGATCATGATTAGGATTTGTCACTCTGAGTTTCGGAGAGGTATCTCTGGTCCCTCTCGGTAATACACATCATAAGCTTGCAAGCAAAGGACTAAAGAGTTAGTTACAAGGTGATGTATTACGGAATGAGTAAAGAGACTTGCCGGTAATGATATTGAACTATGTATAGCGATACCGACGATCGAATCTCGGGCAAGTAACAAAGCGATGGACAAAGGGAATTACGTATGTTGGCATAACGATTCGACCGATAAAGATCTTTGTAGGATATGTAGGAACCAATATGGGCATCCAGGTTCCACTATTGGTTATTGACCGGAGAGGTGTCTGAGTCATGTCTACATAGTTCCCGAACCCGTAGGGTCTGCACGCTTAACGTTCATTGACGATATAGTGTTATATGAGTTATATGATTTGGTGACCGAATTTTGTTTGGAGTCCCGGATGAGATCATGGACATGATGAGGAGTCTTGAAATGGTTGAGAGATAAAGATTGATATATAGGACGATGGTATTCGGATACCGAAAGAGTTTCGGAGTGCACCGGGTAGTCATAGGGGCCCCGGAAGGGGTTCCGAACACCCCCGGCGAGTGTATCGGCCTTATGGGCCAAAGGAGGAGAAGCATGCCAGCCCACAAGGGGCTGGTGCGCCCCTTCCACCCCTTGCCCACATACCAAATAGGGAGGGAAGGAAGGGGGAGGTGCCCCAAAGGCAGCCAACCCCTCTTTCCTTCCTCCCCATACACAAATATGGAAAGGGGGATTCGGCCAGGGCAGGCGTCCTAGGGAAGCTGCCGGCCACTTGGGGCGCCCTAGGGGCTGCCTCCCCTCCCTCCTCCACCTATATATATGAGTGGAAGGAGAGGGGTAACAGACACCACGAATCCCTAGCCATGTGCGGCGCCCCTCTTCTTCTAGTCCGTCCCTCGGTCATATTTTCGTAGTGCTTAGGCGAAGCCCTGTGGAGATAACTTCACCATCACCGTCACCATGCCGTCATGCTACTGGAACTCATCTACTACTTCGCCCGTCTTGCTGGATCAAGAAGTCGAGGACGTCACTGAGCTGAACGTGTGCAGAACTCAGAGGTGTCGTACGTTCGGTACTTGATCGGTTGGAGCACAAAGAAGTTCGACTACATCAACCGCGTTGTTAAACGCTTCCACTTACGGTCTATGAGCGTACATAGACACACTCTCCCCCTCGTTGCTATGCATCTCCTTGGATAGATCATTGTATGTGCGTAGCATGTTTTTGTTTTCCATGCAACGTTTCCCAAAATTAAAAAGATTCAGTCCCTCAAACTGTGAAGGTAAGCGGCTCTGATGCCTCCTTCGAAGAACAGCATTGGACATGTTCTGATCCAGACTCAGGAGAAAAGCTTCTGCTCTTATCCGCTGTGACTCGGCCTCCAATGAGGCCTGCTTTGTTGCCATCTTGGCATTCTCTGCATTAAGATCCTCTCAGGCCTTGGACACCTCATCTCGCACCTTTGCAACCACTGCATTATGTTGCGGTTGATTTGCCGGAGTTACCTGTGCAGCTAACAGAGTTTCCAAAGCATCCAAGAGCTCAGATAAGACTTGAGCCGGCGGCTGTGCTGAGCCGCTCGCCCCAGCTGTCGCAACAGCAGTTGAGCTGGATGTCATAGCCGCGGCCGTTGACGAATTTAGCATTGGCTGCGTACCAGCCATAAAAATAGCAGTCCTGCTAGGCGGCTCGTATGGATCCAGAATACTGTCACCGTCGAAACAACCCCCAAGCCCGCCATCTTGAAGCTGATAGATTGATTCAGTTTCTCCAGTTGAGGACTCATCACCTGAATAGATGGTCGTGTCTCCACCAGATGCAGACCCTTCCTCAAGATCCGCCCCATGAACAAAGCCAACAAAGGCGTGCTTCTGGCCGGGTTGATCCCTGGTGGGTTGTGCGCGCTGAGCCGTCTCGATGATGTTGATGCAGGCGTCCGGCTCAGGCTCTCACTCGCCGATTTTGCCGATGAAGACGTGAATTCCGTCAAAGGGGACCCGGTACCTGTACTCGATTGAGTCGGCCTTAGGGCCCTAGCCAGCGTCGTCGATGTAGATCTTGCCACGGCGACTCTTGGTCATCCGGCCCACAGCGTATCCTTAGATCCCTGAGAAATTTCCCTTCAAGAACTCAAAACCACCCTGCTCTAGCCCCACGGTGGGCGCCAACTGTCGTGGTTTTGTCATGGCAGATGCCCTTGTGAAAGGACTTAGGTGTGGAGCCATCGCGACGTAGGTTAGCTCGAAGGGGTTGAGCGGGACAAAGGACACAAGAGTTTAACCAGGTTCGACCCCTCACAAGGAGGTAAAAGCCTACGTCCTGCTTGTAGTTGTATTGCTTGTGTTTCGATTACAAGGGAGCGATTATGCTTGACCTAGCTATCGATCAATTGTTTCTTGAGTTAACCCACCGCCGGGTCTCGCCTTTATATACACAGGTCAAGGCCTGAGGCTTACAAGAGTCCGAGCCCGATCACACAACGTGACCGGCCTGGTTTCTAAGTCACCTTGCCCTAACAAGAAAGCCAACATATGGCGGTTCACACGTCCGAGTCTTGGGCCACGGCCAGGCCCGCCTCTGTGAGTCTTCGTATTCACACTTCATCTTCTTGGGCCTCCTTAGGCCTTCTTCATATTAAGTCGCCAATGGTGTAACCCGGCCCCTACCGGGCGGGTCACACCTCGGGGTTATATGCCCAACACCTTGGCTATCTGCAAGTTAATTACTAGACATGCATCAAGTGATCTCAAGTCCAAAGTATTCAATCCAACATAAAGAAACTTCAGAGAGTAAGACTCAGTTCACCACAAAAATAATAGAAAGAGATGAACATCATAAGATTCAACTTTATTAATAAAGCTCATGACACAATCAAGATCGAATCCATCAAGAACATGAGAGAGAGAGGGAGAGAGATCAAACACATAGCTACTAGTACATACCCTCAGCCCCAAGGATGAACTACTCACACATTACCATGGGGTAGCAAGGTTGATGAAGAGGCCTCCATGGATGGGTGCTAGAGGAGGCTTCAGGGTGGTGATGGAGGAAATGTCCCCGATGGCATCCCGATGCCACCTAAGGAGGGTGAAGGGCCCCCTCCTCCTTATTTGGCCCTCCGGGGAGAGAGGAAGCTCTCCCCTAGATTGGATCTATCTTCCATCTTTTGTTTTTCGCTTCTTTTATCTGGCCTTTCACCGTTTTTTACAGCGAGAGATCTGTAACTCTGCCCGGGCTGAAATTTTGGGGGGATTTTCCTCTGAAAATTAGCTTTCTTGCGGCAAAATAAGAGCTCCAACCGACTTAAGGGTTGGGCCCATGGCGCGTCGAGGGGGTGGTCACGCCACCTGCGCTTGTGGGGCCCTCAGGCACTATTTTGTGTTGATTCCTTCTCCCCAAAATCACATATATACCATAAAAAATCATAGTAAATTGCCATGATGTTTTGACCTTCCTAGATATTGATTTTCCGTTAAACAAAAAACATGCAGAAAATAACAACTGACACTAGGCACTAGATTAATGAGTTAGTCCATAAAAACAATATAAAAGTGCACCAAAACCATATATAATTGATGTAAATGTAGCATGAATACTTTATAAATTATAGATATGTTGGAGACGCATCAACCACATACCACTTCATTCATCAAGGCAGAACTCGAAACAATTTCCATATTAACAGAAGTTGAAGCCGCTTCCACTATAACAAAAGTTGAAGCAATTTGCATTTTACAGCGAAGTTGAAGCAGTTTGCATTTTACAGAGAAGATGAAATAGTTTGCGTTCTACAGAGAAGATGAAGCATATGCAGTGTGGACGAATTCAAAAGAACACGATGGTTATAAGAGTACCCGACCATCTATAAACGAAATCTGGCGCCACCCCTAACCGTAGCCACCGGAGCACCTGCAAAGTCCAGATCTAGACCCGCCAGAGCCGCAACTAGAGCCATTGTCCTCCGTCACCCGACGTACTATGCACAACTCAAATCGTGGAGGCAGTCACAGCTTGCATGGCGGCCGTGACCGCTGACCCGAGCTCCTCTTAGCCCGAGTCGGAAGAGGAGGGTATGGAGGACGAGGATGACAAGATGGAGGGCGGTAGCGGCTTCCACGACCTTGACGACACTAACGAAACCGAGGATGAGGAGGGGATTAGGAGGAGGTGTGGGGGTTCTGAGCCCTAACCCTACTTATTCGGATAAGCTCGATGATGGCCACAGGAGGACGCAATAGTAAGGCGAGCATGACTACACAATTCGGTAAAGCGCAACATGTCAAGCACTCAAGGCTTGTGGCATCAGAGATATGAGATCTTGGGGTGAAATTGGAATAATGGGGGAGGGGTGAACGGGAACGGGGGAATTGGTTAAACATAACTAAGAAAAGTCATTTGAGGTTGCAATTCAAGAACTGTCAGGGTGCACTCAAAACTTTGTATTGCCAATGGAAACAATTGCAAATTGATGCATTTGGACTTGGGTTGAATGCTAAGCTAGATGCTGATAGTGATTGATGGAATACTCATTCATGTTACTCATTGTATGCACACTAGATCATTATCTTATCATAATTGTCTACATTTTGTTCCTTGCTAATTTTTCAAAAACAACCAAAGCATGAAAGGTATAGGAATGGAGGACCACCTAGCTTGGTAGAAATGCATGTGATTTTTGATGATCATCACATCACCGGTACCGAGCTTGCTATCTTCCGTGAGATACCATTGGACAAGGAGGCATTCACTATCGATGAACAATGGATATGACAACTAATGTTGTTGCCATGTTGCATTTTGTAGACGAATGCAATTGACAACGGAGGCAATGATGCTGATGCTAACATAAAGATAACACAACTTCATGACTTGCTCAAGTTAAATAACAATCTTGCAACCTTAGGCTAAATGGTTATGCACTACAACAAGACTTGTTTGCATAAGCAACCTAGGACAATTGTAGTGCAAACTGTTTATGAATGGGTGATGGAAAAATTAGCCCACCCTAAATCTTGCTACAAGATGTTTATAATGTATACATATGATTTATTGAGTTTGCACGGTCTTTTAGTGAGTGACTATCATTTTGAGTCAACTAATGATGTGAGCCCACTGGAAATGTCGAGGCTTCTTGGTCTGGATGCTTAGAGGCCCTCAATCATTTCGTCAAGCCAAAGATCGTTGTTCGATCAACTAAAACAATTCATAGGAAATCAATCATGTGTTGCACTGTGTATATCCTCTATGAAGAGGCATCATCAAACCTACAGATCCTACATTCGCAGGTGCGCATCAAAAAATTAGGCACAAACATTTATGGCCTCACTTCAAAGGTTGTATTGGTGTAATTGATGGAACAAACATTCCTGTTATAGTTCCCACCAAAGGTACTGTGGACTTTACTAGCGACATAATTACACAAGTCAAAATGTGTTGGATGTTTGTGACTTCAACATGAAATTTACCTTTGTGTTTGCCGAATGGGCGGAGTCAGTACATGGCACACTGTTTTTTCATCAAAGTACGGAGAAGTATGCTATTATTTATCCCACGCCTCCTAAAGGCACACGAGTTAACTAATTTGTATAATTTGTTTCTATTAACTACTACATGTGTTCTAACTTCTTTATGTATGTAGATATGTACTACCTTGTTGATTCCGGTTATCCAAATTGAGTGGGATATATAGCTCCCTACAAAGGCCAAACCTACTACTTTCTGGGATTTCGGGTTGGACGTCCAATGAGTGAAAAGTTTGAGGTGTAAATCATGCTCCTTCTTCTCTTTAGAATGTGATTAAGCGGTCATTTGGCATTCTCAAGAAGAAATGATGCATCATAGGGATGTGCCACAGTTTAAGGTGGGAAGTTAGACGATGATTACCAATGATTGTATAACTTTGCACAATTTGATAAATATGATGATAATGGAATTTACATGCATGTAGTGGCACGCGCGACACAATTTCTTGGGGACGTTGTCTCGACATCATCGATGAAGGCAAGATGAACGACACGCCTCTTAATTTATCAAATGGCAAGCTAGATAGATTATTTTCTGTACAAACATCAGATTATATAGATGGATTATTAATTATATGGACGGTCGAATCCTCTGGCTCCCTTTTTGTACGGTTTAATAATTATATGGATTATCTTTTCTATTGTATGAATTACTTGCATGCCCTAGCACATGACAAACATAATTCTTTTGCTATATGTCTATGTATCTATGAGCAAGAAAGTGAAAGAAATATTATCATATATTTTTACACATTATTAGAGAACAATTCTTTCACTGTCAAGCAAAATACCATTTAAAGAGTCTATTAAGACAAAATCAACAAGTTACACCCATTTCAATACTCCAGTGGCATCTTAGTCCTTTCATCAGCTCAAAGTCGTTTTCACAGCTTTGTTACCAAATAAGAAATGACCAATCTTTACTGGAGCCGTTTCGCCAACACAACCAATCCATAATTGATTCTATGAAGTTGAATCCCAAACAAACAAGACCTGAGATAAGTGGGCACTTTTTACAGCCTATCACAATTTTGGCACCAACCAAGTATAGACATGGTGGTATGGACTTTGCAAGATGGCCTTTTACTAAGTATGGTGAATACACAGTACGATCTGCATATAATATGGCACGATCGGCTCGTTTTCTTGAAACTTGCAGCAAAAGTGGCTCTGGTCTATCCTCGAATATAGTTGTTAAGGAGAAGAACTGGAAGGCCATTTGGTCTGTAAAAGCTCCCAATAAAATGAAAGTTGTCCTATGACGTTTTGCTCAAGATTGTCTTTCATCAGGAGCACAATTACAACGACGACATATCCCTGATGCTGCGTGTTGCTGTTTCTGTGGTCGTCTGGAGAGTGTGGAGCATGCATTTCTATTCTGTCCACATGTAAGGGCCGTATGAGATGCGATCAAGGAGTGGGCAGATATCCAACTATGTCATTCTACTTTCAGAAAATACTAAGCAGTGGCTATTTGAATTCCTTGTCAGATCTTCGGACAAGGAAATCACAATACTGGTTGTGTCCTTTTGGTACATTTGGGAAGCGCGTAACGACGAGCGACACGCACCGGAAATTCCTAATCCTCGTCATACGATGAAGAAAATTCGTGCTTACACTAACCTGATTTTGCAGCACCTTTTCAATCATGTACCTGTTATCACACGCGAGTCTTCCTCATCCAATACTATGTGGACTCCGCCGCCGCCAGATGTGATTGTCATGAATTCAGACGCTGCAATTTTTTTAGAGATTAATATGTCAGGGGCTGGTGTGGTGGCCCTGAACCATGAAGGAACATGTATGGTAGCAATACATTGAGCCTATCCATGGGGCATTGGAGCCTAAACTTGAAGAGGCTCTAGCTTTACGAAGAGTTGTATAGATGGTCCGAGAAGAACAATTCTCCAAAGTGATATTCGCCTCAGATTGCCAGTCGCTGGTTACTAGGATTATTTCAAGTATCTCTGACCGTTCCTCCATAGTACCATGGTCAATGATATAAAGTTTGCTTCAACGAGCTTCGTGTCTGTGGTGTTCAAGCATGTTCGTTGGAAAGTGAATATAGCTGCTCGTCTGTTAGCTAAGTCTTATAAAAATTTGTCTAGTGTTATTGTTTTCCATTCTACTCCGGAATGTATTCAGGAGACACTTTATAACTTTGCGGAAATGTTAACGCCCACATGTGTGGGCGTTTGCACATCACCCACACGCCTCCATCACCACTCATTTTGCCACGTATAAATAGATGACATCAGCAGAATTTTTTTTGGTTTTCGACTTAAAAATGTTGTATCTCATAAATAAAAAAGCGAACTAAAAATCCGTTTTCACCATTAAATCCGTCTCGACGAGATCTTCAAAACTAGACCCCATGTTGATATGTTTCGACGAATTTTTTTTTGCCAGAAGTTGCCACGATGTTTACACTGCAGTTGCCATAGGGCTTAAACTAAAGTTGCCATGTGGCAATTTTAGTTTGTAGATCATGACAATTTTAGTATTTTGATGATGGCAACTCCAGTACTTTGACCATGAAAATTATTTTTTGTATGAACCATGGCAATTTTACGTGCATGTATCATGGCAATTTTAGTTTATGGTTCATGGCAAGTCTAGTTTCTTAATTCCCCGTTTTATAAATGTCAAAATTTACTTTTAAATGTAGAAGAAAATAGCTGAAACATATCATGGCAACTTCAGTATAAACATCATGGCAATTCATATGCAATAGACATGGCAACTTTTAATTCAATTTTTTTTCATCAAAACATATCAACATGGGATCTAGTTTCGAAGATCTCATCGCGAGGGATTTAATGGTGAAAACGGATTTTCAATCGGATTTTTCGTTTAAGAGATAAAACATTTTAAAAACTGAAAATCCAAAAAGATTCCTGCATGCATGCATGCGATGACGTGGCAATTTGTTTACATTAAAGACGTGTGGTGCGTCTCCCTTCCTGTCACACGTGTGGCTGTTAGCGCGACCCTAACTTTGTCTAAGTGTTTTCATAAAGCTGACATTCTATCAAAAGAAAAAGGGAGACTACCAAAATTTAGGCAGCACACATTGGGGCACCAACCAAACATTACCCAAACTAGAAGAACACCCGTGCGTTGCAACGGGGCCACATTAACTTTAAGAGTTCAATATCAATTATGTTAATATTACATTTAATATTCTCATACATATCAAGTGACATTGACGACCTTTTTACCATCAAATTCTCACACACACTCTCTCCCTCCCTCCTCCTCACTCTCTCTCCCCCTCTCCCTCTCTCTCTCTCTAACACACACACATATCCATCTTATTGGGTACGGGACCATAATCCATCTATTTCACACGCACACGTGCTAGTGCATAACAATATGGATTATAAAACAGGTTCAAGGTAGTAATAAGGATTCTTTTCATGCATTAATAAACAAATGTTCTGCATTGAAGACAAGATAACCAATTCCCAAAGTGCATCAGAGCATCACAGAACATTACTGGCAAGATAAATGCACGACGATACACCCGACTCATTTAATTAATATAATTAAATTATCAGTAAATTAGTCACCAAACTGCTCGGATGAACCGGAATAGAGCCAACATATATCATCCTAGACAAACGCAACATCAACCATTTACCTTGGTACTTTAAGGACCGATAGGAGGATGCATGTAGAAGCGCTTCTTGCCTGCGAATCCACAGTTAGAGAGAGAAATTGGAACCCATTCCCATCACCAACTGATAAAGAAAGCATGTAAGAAAATTGATATCGGGCCAACTTGGATCTTTGGTGATTGTCCACCGGTATGGAGAATTTAGGAGGGTGGGTGCAGGGAGTGGCCTTGTGGATGATGGATGGAGGCGCGGAGGGATGTGGTCACCGGAAGGTCGAAAGCGGAGAGGGTCGGGCACGTTAGGTGGAGCCGGTGGTGCGCGACAACCGGAGGCGGCCCAATCGTGGGCGGCGAACCGACGATAGCCTCGGCCCATCTCTCGACGCAGTGAAGATAGAGAGGGCGGCACTGCCGGTGCTCGAGGCCGCCGCTCGGCACCATCTACATCGAGGGGAAAGAGAGGCGAGAATGCGATAGGATGATGCGGGGCTAGGGATTGCGGAGGAGGGTGGGGTGTGCGATTTGAATGGATGGTTCTGCCCACCGTTTTCTTGTACGTGGCGGTGGAGACGGCGGCGTCCAGCCATGCAGGCGAGGCATGGGTCGAGCCGGGCACACGACGAGGCGCAGTAGCAGAGGCGGGGGCGATTTTTTGCTACTGAGATGCAGGGTGTGGGATTGATCGTTCATATTCTCTTTTCCTTTTTAACGGGAGATGGATGCGATTTTTTCACGAGGGGAGAGATGCGACCACGTACAGATTCCATAATAAATTAATTAGGTCCATAACGGGATTTTTTTACAATGCGTTAAGATTTACGTGTTAGTTTTCTTAATAAAGAAATGCACTGATGTAGGGATCGATTGATTCGGATAAGGAAAGATAGATTCGTGATCTTTTGTATGTTAGAAAATTAGTGGTTTGCAAGGAAAGAGTGGAGAGAAAAAGAACCAATGCGACCACGTATAGATTCCATAATAAATTAGTTAGGTCCATAACAGGATTTGTTTGCAATGCGTTAAGATTTACGTGTTAGTTTTCTTAATAAAGAAATGCACTGATGTAGGGCGCGATTGGTTCGGGTAAGGAAAGATAGATTCGTGATCTTTTGTATGTTAGGAAATTATTGGTTTGCAAGGAAAGAGTGGAGAGAAAAAGAACCAGTACGAGGGGGTGCTGGGAGGTGGGACGAATAAAAACCGGACGAAATTGGGAGGTGGGAGGGGGCGAGTAAAAACCGACGAAAAAACCAACGAAATTGGGAGGTGGGAGAGAGGATGAAAAAAACCAGGGGAGGTGGGAGGAGGACAAAAATAAACCGTACAAGGCTACCAATTGCTCCATTAGGAGTAGAGATTGTTTGTGAAAATAACATGTGACGACGAATTAGCGAGCGGATCCCCTTAAAAAAGACATAGCGAGCAGATTCCCTTAAAACTGGTAGAAATGGATACGATTGATGACATTGATAAATAGTGGTGAATGTTGGCATAATTTACTATCATCATGCATGGAAACGAATCGTCAAAAAAAAATACTTCCTATTACTACACTCATAGAAAGCTTCCTAATCTCTGCTACCAAACAGTTTCTGCCCAAACAAGGAAAGAAAATTATGGACGTGATTCGAAAGGAAACAAACGTTATGAAGATTAATTAATTTAGATTTGATCTTTAGAGATTGATTGTGATTGATTCTTTTACATAAAGACATTACTAAATAATTTGCGTCAGTATGGAAAGTTCTGATCCATTCAGTTTTTTTCGTTGTGTGAGAGGGTGAAGTGAAAATAAACCGATGAAGTGGGTGAGGCGACGAAAAAAATCTACGACAGTTAACCTACGGAAAAAAACCGAACGAAAGTGGTGGGACGAATATTGACCGGCGAAGACTACCAACTGCTCCATTAGGAGTAGAGATTGGTTGGTTCGATTTTTTTTTGCGTGGAGGGAACTACCTGGGAGGTGGGAGGGAGTACAAAAATAAACCGTCTCAGCTGAGCAGGAGGTGGGAGCAAGTACCAAAGAAGTACCAAAAAAGACCGGATGAGGTGGGACGAAAATAAAACCCGGAACGCGACCTACCAACTGAGACATTAGGAGTAGAGATATTAACAAAAGTGCAGATCCCGTCCCACTCTTCACTTTTTGACAAAAAACTTCCGAATAGCAATCTTGTTGAGTGATCTCGACGGGGTTCGATCGGCATGGCGTGTCGTTCCTCCAGGAGTGGGTGCTGAGAGGAAGGATGGCAAACCTTCATTGTCAATCGGCCGGAGCTGCATCGTCATTTGGATCAGAGCATGAACGAAATCGAGATGGTAGAGGTTGAGGAATTTGTAGGACGTGAGGGTTTAGGGTGGGCATCACGAGAACTCACCCATATCTTGGGAGACGGCAGACCCGAGGTGCAGTCGTGTTCGTGCTTCAGGGGCTGCCACGTGCTGTCCTCGCCGCCATCGCCTGTCGATGCCACTTCAGCACCACGAGCATGTGACTGAGGGACGAAGGAAAGAGAAGGGAAGGAAGCGAGCTAATGATGTACCTATGTTTGGTATGTAATACCCTCCATTAAGATTAGATATTTTCTTAAAATTGGTTATTTTGTTTCCTAATTAATGTGATTGAGCAATTTAAAGTAAGGTTAATTAATTTAAATTTGATATTTAAAGATTGATCGTGATTGATTCTTTCACATAAAGACATTACTAAAAATAACTTGCACCAGCATGGAAAGTTATGATCCGTTAAGATTTTTTTCGTTGTGTGAGAGGGTGACGTGAAACTAAACCGATGGGGTGGGGGAGGGACGAAAAAAAACCAGCGAAATAAAACGGATGGGAGGTGGAAGGAAGTACCAAAGAAGTACAAAAAAAACCGGATGAGGTGGGACGAAAATAAACTCGAAACGCGACCTACCAACTGAGACATTAAGGCATTAGGAGTAGAGATTCACTCAAAAGGGCAGAAACAACCCCGCCCCCGCCTCGGCCGCGTCTAAAACCCTAGCTCCCGCCGCCGGCGAGCAACGAGATGATGGATCCGCGGTGGCGCCCGACGGTGAACGAGCGGGAGTTCATCGAGCAAGCCCTCCAGTCGGACCTCCGCGTCGACGGCCGCCGCCCGTTCGATTTCCGCAAGCTCAAAATCGCATTCGGAAGGTACCTTGACTCAGTCCCCTCCCCATCCCTTCCTTTGAGCTAGGGAACGTTTTTGCCCGCGCATCAATGTTTGGCTGAAGTTGCTGTTGGAATCTGTAGGGAGGATGGCTCGGCGGAGGTGGAGCTCGGCGAAACGCGTGTGATGGGTTATGTGACTGCCCAATTGGTCCAGCCGTACAAGGACAGGCCTAACGAGGGCACGCTGGCCATATTCACCGAGTTCTCGCCCATGGCTGATCCTGCCTTTGAGCCGGGGCGACCTGGGGAAGCAGCGATTGAGTTGGGCCGTGTCATTGATCGTGGCCTAAGGTCTCCAGATGGCTGTTTGGTAGTTCTTTTTTTGTCAAAGAGTTTAAGTGTGGAGTTTAATGAGGATTCTCGGTGGTGTCACAGGGAGAGCAGAGCCGTGGATATGGAATCCCTGTGTGTTGTTGCAGGGAAGCATGTCTGGTCGGTGCGTGTTGACCTTCACATTTTGGACAATGAGGGGTATGGGTTGTATATTTCCTACTGATGTAATTAATGAGTTAATACTTCTGGGTAGAGCGCTAACCGCGTGAAATGATATGGACGTTTCTCAGGAATCTCATTGATGCAGCTAACATCGCTGCATTGGCAGCTTTGTCTACATTCCGGAGGCCTGAATGTACGGTTAGTGGGGATGATGGTCAGCAAGTTACAGTACATGACTCTGAGGTAGGCATATAAGGTTATATTGTATATTCTCTTGCTTACACATTCCTCGAAGTTCTAGCCGGACCTACAAAGCACCACATTCTCCAGTTTGCTGTGTCGCTATAATGAGAAGTACCAAATATACATGACTTGCGGAGCTTCCTGTATATGTACTCACAAAAACAACCCCATTATTAACTATCAGATGCTGGTCCTGTCGTTTATACTGCCATCAAATTTATCTTATGTTCTATCTTTATTGTATTTTACAGGTCAGGGACCCACTTCCCCTAACAATTCATCATCTCCCCATAGCTGTCACCTTTGCATATTTTGGTGACGGTAATATCATGGTATATTTCAATATTTCTGAACATGAAAGGTGTGTTATTAGCAATCATCCTGTTGCTCTCTTCTTCTGACAGTCTTTGGCTATATTCCTGTATGTAGGTTATCGATCCAACGTACAAGGAAGAAGCTGTTATGGGAGGAAGGATGACAGCTACAATTAACTCGAATGGTGATGTCTGTGCCATTCAGAAAGCTGGTGGAGAGGGTGTCATGTCAAGTGTTATCATGCAGTGTTTAAGGATTGCTTCGGTTAAAGCTGCTGATATAACAAGCAAAATAAAGAGAGAGGTGAGTCAAGTTGCATCACTAATATGGCATTACGATTTGGATATCTGCTTTAATGTTCTATGAAATATGAAACTATAGCAGGGGTTCTGAATCGGGAATGCAGTTCATGAACTCTATAATTGAAGATCAAAACACTAAGCCAAAAGCCACCCACAAAGTTCTATGCTGAAGATCCCTGTGTAGCATAAAAAGGGAAACAAAAAGATGATAGGAAAATAGAAAGTTGACATTGTGCTGGTCAGCCATGTGGCCACTAGAAAGCATCGATATGGCGACATTGGTCGTGTCCTGTTGTGGTACATATGGAATACAGGGATCACTGGGATATGTGGAGATACGTGTATCCCCAAGTATCCTCTTTTTCCAATATTAAATAATTAAAATAAATAGGGATAGGCTGGGACACTGGGCAGATATGGCTGTGATAATGGGCAGGGAGGGAGATGGGAATGGTGGCCATTGGCGAGAAGAAGATCCAGTCTGGGATGAAGATGGGAAGGTGGCTGCCAACAAGGAAGAAGCTCTGGGCAGGGAGAAAGATGGAGACTGCGGCCGCCAGGGAGGAAGATTCAAGCGGATAGGCTGGGACACTGGGCAGATATGGCTGTGATAATGGGCAGGGAGGGAGATGGGAATGGTGGCCATTGGCGAGAAGAAGATCCAGTCTGGGATGAAGATGGGAAGGTGGCTGCCAACAAGGAAGAAGCTCTGGGCAGGGAGAAAGATGGAGACTGCGGCCGCCAGGGAGGAAGATTCAAGCGGAGAGGAAGATGTTGACAGAAGCTACCGACGAGCAAGAAGGTACATGCGCTGGCGCAGTCGTTATCTCCTGTTCTGCAGCGCTCGAGCAGCTAGAGCAAAGGGAGGCAGAATGAGAATGGGTACAGGTGGAGGAACTGACTTAGTCTAGGGTTTTCTGAAACTGGGCCTTATTACGTATCCACCTGCTCAAAGTCCTTCATTAATGAAACTGAGACAACATGTATCCAGTACTCTCAACTTAAAAAATCTCCCGTCGAAAAATTATCATTTAATCTTTATTACATGATATTTATCTTTTTAAATATTTATATACCCTGCCGTATCCCCGTGTCCGTATCTCCATATCGGTGCTTCTTAGGATGGCACTGCCATTGGTGCCATGGGCCTGGTTACCACACCCATCTGCTACCAAATTGACCCCTATCTTGGCCTCTTGGTGGTTTGTCTCAAAGTAGCAAATCAAACCCTGGATCAGTCCATCAGCATGTGTGTTGAGTGGCTCTCTGAATGAGCCAGGTGCCTAGAAATTCTGTGACTTTCTGAACCTTGTTCTATTTTGACGATCATATATGCATGTTATTCTAAGGATCAAACCCATGTTATTCTTTTTTTTTTCAGGTCGATGATTACACTACTGAAAAGGCATTGCAGAAAGTAAAGCGTACTCCAGCATTAGTGGCTAAAAAAGTTAACGTTCCTGATGTAACTATGGAGGAGAGCACTCATAGTGCATTGGAAAACCAAGCCTCGAAGGCACCCAATGATGGTCAGCAGATAAGCAAAGGTGATGATGATCATCAAAATATAAAAAGGATTCCTCCCTTGACTGTGGACCGAACCGTTAAACACAAACAAACATCCACATTCGTTGGTGGCCCATCAAATTGGTAGCTACTGGAGTGCTGCACCTTTCTAAATGTGTGCATTAGATAGTTGCTTGA
Organism: Triticum aestivum; assembly: GCF_018294505.1. Taxonomy (NCBI): domain Eukaryota; kingdom Viridiplantae; phylum Streptophyta; class Magnoliopsida; order Poales; family Poaceae; genus Triticum; species Triticum aestivum. The sequence goes on along the minus strand of NC_057810.1, from coordinate 186,215,437 downwards.
TATAAGTTTTGCCAACCACCCTGATTTTTGCATTGTAGGGATCCATACTCCAAAGGAGTTTCGTTAAGCTCCCTCAGAATCTCTCAGTTTCCTGGTACTGTGAATTTTGTTCACCTGTTATTTTCATTTTTTTTCTAGTTGCATGATCTGAGTGCTTACTATCTACAATGAATTTCCCGAACATTGGGTTCATGCTTCAGCTTTCAATTATAGTCTTCACTAGCCATGAAATATGCTCTATAAAAGTGCTGAAACATGTGTTACATATGCTAAGCATGCTTTGGCGGAGTTATTCTCCATGGCGAAGTGAGCCAATAAAATCATTAACATGACATGATTCTTTTTCATTTTTTGATATGTATATATGTCTGTCTTGTTCCGGTCGACCAATATCCTTCTAGTTGGTTCTTTTTTGTTGAACATGCCTGTTTCCGAGAGAATGTACCAAACAAAGGCATGTTACATTCTCTATTCCCATGGAGGTTTTTAAAAAAGTTAAACCGTCAGCAGAACTATTGCATGTTTTTACTGTAGAAAACTATTGTTCACCTAACTGGACAAGAACGATTCTTTGATATGACACACATACCCATCCTTCTCAATTCTGGAAATTTCCTTGGAATATGCAGATCCGCCAGCTATACCAAATGACGGCAAGCATGAGGATACCAAGCCAATGTTGACTGAATCTAATCCAGAGGTGAAAAGCGTGTTGAATTCTGGAACGGCTGGAGAGTCGGATGAGGTCAAGGAAAGCAGATCACCTAAGAGTCTAATAGATGCTGTCAAACCAAAACACAGAAGGAAGAAGAAACAACATGGCAATAGTTAGATTGACTGTAACCTACAGGTCTTAATTCCATGATGGTTGTAGACACAATTAGTTAGCTTTCTTATTCTATTGACGGTGCACATGCTACAGCGTTACATTATGAGATTTTAAGCAACGACTAATAGTGCTCTCTTTTGCTACGCCACCATTCCTGTAGTTTTCAGTTACATATTAACATATGTGCTCTGGAGGCAGTCAATGGAACATCTCTTTAGGCAAAACTTTCCTGATTGAAGGACCTTCATAAGGGTGGCGGGTCATCATTCTCGGGTTCTGGTGGACTGTCCTATGTATTTTTCTTTTTGAAACAGGCAAAGTTTGCTTCAACTCTTTCCGGTCATCCCCCCAGCCCATGAACAGAACAACTAGATAAACTAAAGGGCATGCAACAGAATTGTTAATTAACGGAAAACATGCCATCACATGAACAGAACACATACTCCCTCTGTACCGAAATACATGTCGCTGGAGTAGCTGAAGTTTAGCTACTCCAGCGACATGTATTTCGGTACAGAGGGAGTACATGCTATAGATGCGAGTAAATCAAACCATCTAAGTACATATGAAAGTCTTCACAGAATGAACAAAGTACAACACTTGGCAGAAATCTAAGCAGTGGAAACAGAATGAAAGTACTCAGTAGTCTTCGCACCAATCACAGAGAAAGAAGGAGAAATTCTTCAGATCTCAACAGATTATAGAAAGTATAAGTGAGCGAGGAATTAGAATTCGTTGCTTAGCGAAGACATAGAGATTTGTTTACCCCAGTTCAAACTCCCGACACGGTTCAACGTCTGGGTTGAAGAGGCTGAGCCACAATTGTGAACACACAAGTCTTTGCCTTGTTCTCCGTGAGCTAAGTTCCTTGAACTCACCCAATCACCCGTGATAGATCTTGCGGTGATCTTTGGATCGCTACGTACTTGTTCTTTGACGAATCCACATGATGGATGCTCTTAAACAACGCCAACCGTCTAGAGGATGCGCAATCCTCAAGAGTAGCACGTCCAAGCTAGGCTTTGATTGAGTTCTTCGTTGATGCTCAATAACAGTTTTAGTTCTTAGGCTTTGCGGGTTTTCCTCACTTAGGACTCCTCGTGTTAGTGCCAGGAAGGGTTTCTCAGACAACACTTGTCAAATCACGCGGATCAACCAACCAAAAAGGATTGAGGTAGGGGGCTATTTATAGTTGGGGAGCAACCGAAGATGACTGATATGACCGTTGGGGGCACATTCACTAACATACACACAATAGGTGGCTAACGGTCAAATTTCATATCATAGCATATGTGGACTGACTTGTGGGGCAAGACATCCAACTCCTACACAAAGACTTAACCTTGGTGTCCGAAGACTTAACTTTGACTCCAAAGCTAAACGACTCCTCGATCAAGTGGGACGACTACCAGGTGCCAAAGAATGCTCACATGCGTCGTCCCCATGTGACCAATGAAACAACCACCATGGACATCGATGAAGGAAACTTCATGGCAAGGTTGCTTACCTTCAAGGCATTAAATATGAGTCTATCTTTGTCTTGAGCAATTGGATAAGCTTAAGTTAGTGGTTTTAGCCTTGATCTATCTGCGAGAGTGGCGATAGTACACACGAGCTCGCGTGCTCCTGGTAAACGGACCAATGGTGCAGCGTGCACATGCGGGTGACAATAATGGATCGTGGAAATACGGTGTGGGTTTAAAAGTGTAGGTAGTTAATATACAGGCCTTGGTCGGTACAGCGGGGTTATGGGCACGGCGTTAAGTGACGGGAATTGACGAATCGTTCCATTGGGACAGGATGGTTGGACTGCATGTACCATCCGATTTGTACAGCTCTCTCCCTACTCATCTCCCACCCCCGCCCCGCCAACAAACAAAACACACACACACACACACACACACCAGTAGACGCACGCGCGGACGCATCGCCGGGGCCGTCTTGCTTGCAGTTGCTCGCGCGCACCTGCCGGCCGCCACTGGCCGGCGAGGCCGCTTCACCCGCGTAGAAGCGGAAGAGAGCGGAGCAGGAGGAGCATGTGGCGACCGACGGCCTCGGCGCGCCGGACCTCCGACCGGCCAAGGACCGTTGCTGGGGTTCGAGCGCCGCCTCTGGGACAACCTATCTTGGGTGTTCCTCTTTAAATGTTTCCCGCAAAAAAAAAAGAACCTATCTTTAAATGTGTTCTGCTCAGCTCATTTCAGGAAGAATTGCCCTTTAATACAAGTTTTTCTTCTTTGTTATCCCTAGCAGTGTTATGTAATTGACAACGTGTTATCTTCATGAGCTGAAATATATGACGCTTTTGGCGCCTTTCTCTGTTAAAAAAACATGGGGGTCTGACAGGAAGATGACATCTTAAGCGGTTTTTTTTTTGGCAAATAGCATCTGATGCGTTGTAGTAGTGTGTACTGATTATTATCTACATTGGCAATATTTTGAAAATGTCTTGTAGTGGTCCATGACATTCGTGAGCGAATTTTTTTCTCTATAACATGACAAGTTTGAAAGAATTTCTATGGGCCACACAACAAAATTCTGACATCATCTTTCCCATCACATGGCCAATTTTAGGAAAATTTGTAACTATGACACAACAATTTTACGAATTCTGTTTTCTAAATCACAGCAACATCTTGAAACAAAATTATAGTTATCTCATGGCAATTCTCGAAACAAATTGTGTTTACTAATCATGGCAAATGTTAAAACAAATAGTATACGACCATGACACCTTAATATATATGTGAGGCCAGGTTCCAAGTCGCTAGTGGGGCCAGGAATATGAAATGAGATTCCTGCAGTTCGTTTATTCTCGACGCGGTTTTGTGTGATTGTTTAGGGTGGTGGCACACACATGTGCATTGTACATTTGTTCCGAGTACCTTTTCCGCTGTAAAATGAATCCCCACATGTTGCAGAAAGTTGTTTTTCGAACCGTGAGTTTTACAAGCGGGAGCTTGACAGGCATGCCATGTTGGCAAACTATGGGCCAGATTGTGGGATGGGCGCATCTGTCCGCATGATGCAGTTGAAACTTCAAAGACGACAAGCTTTACCCAGGAGGAGCTCCCCGCTCGCGGTGTTTGATGAACCCGAGTTTCGCGGCGCATACTGTTAGCACCCCCTTCAATGCCATTTGTCCAGTGCTTAATGCTTCGAATTATCATAATTTACATTTTATGAAACAATGCAGCATGAATTCATGTGTGGCCAAAAGAAACCTCGCTGGGACAGGATATTCGGGATGTTCAACAAGCAGAAACTCCGGTACGACTTGTGCGAATGCTAAAAGGTAAGTGAGCCTACAAAGTGTGATGCACAGTATCGTGACTGGGATGAACATGCAAGGCTTTTCACATCATTTCCATTTTCCAGTTCATGGAGGCGCTGATAGTGGACGATGGCTGGTGCCTTTATGAGGCATTGAAGGCAAAAACTCTGTAGGTGATGGACCCAATGTTGGCGTCGGCCCTGATTAGGCAAATGATAAAGAAGCACACCCGGACCAGCAAGCTTATTCTACACAGCCTATGCCGATGTCTTTGTGAATTATTTCCGGACTAGCGTTTTGCTACTTTTTCATGGACATAAACTCTGGGGTACATCCCAGCTGCAGCAGGTATTCCCTAGTGTTTTTGTTCTGGATTCTATTTCCGTGCTCAACAGGCAATTTTCTAGTACTGATCAACAGCACAAATTGAAACACAGTGCTGACAATGGGTTGGTGTCATGCTCAAGACTCCTCCCAACACCTGTAACTACCACATCTAGCCCGGCTTGGAACCAGTGGCGGAGCATGGCAAGCAATCAGAGAGATTTTCAATCTAAAAGCGCAGTTTCTATGTTGTTGAGAAAAAACCAATAGCAAAATTACATGGTATTCCAACATATGTTGCTCCTTCCATCCTTTGGCAGCTTGGCTCATCGACGGCCGTTGACTCATCCTCTTGGCAGTTGCGTGCAACAGCACGAGACATTCCGTGAAGATGCATCAGCAAGCCGCCGGTGAATCCATCTACTGCCAACAGATGCGGCAAGCAGCCGGCGAACCCATCTAATGCAGCCGCAAGCAAGAATTCCGTGCATATTTAGCAGCAAGCAGGAAGCTGCTCGTACTACAATCAATCAAGCTGCATGGATGGAGTAGCTAGCTAGCTCTGCACACATGAAAAAGTGTATCTCGTTCCAGTACCTGTGAATGTGTGTGTCTCAATCGCATGGCAAGAGTATTAGCCTGATATGTGACGGACATCGAGCCTCTGTTTGTGTCGTATGACTTCAATATGGTCTAATCTAGCAAGAACTACTATTACTTCGCAGCTACCTGGTGTGCCCCAGTCGCAGTTGCAGTCGACGTTCACGGGTCGCCCGTTACGTACCATCTTGCATGTAAAGCGTGACCAATGGCACGGATCGGTCCAGGATGTGGTCGCTACCTCCAGCAAATGGCCGTCCGTTATGCACGTGGGTCTGCCACCACCCATATGGCCGAAAAATAAGGATCTAAGGAAACCTATACGCCCGACAATACCTGGCGCAGCTCATATCACGAAGGAAACGAGCGCCTGGCGATTCCGAGAGCGTGCGAGCTCGTCCGCGCTTGCAAATTTTCGTATATACCTAAACACTAGACTCCTTCTTTGTCTTCTAAAACATTCAGACAATTTTTGACGTAGAACACGTACGTGGGAGAACCTGTCATCACAATTGCTTTGCAGATGAACGAAGACAGAGCTGCATTCTACAAGTGTAGCTTCACCTGTCCTGACAGTCGCTTTGCAGATCAACGGAGATAAAGCCGCATTCTATAACTGCAGCTTCATTGGGGTGCAGAACACTTTAAGTGATCTTGTTGGGCGACATTTCTATTAGGGATGCAAGCAAAGGCGGGTCTATGTGTTAGTCTGAGCGGACCATGCCCCCCCTCCCTCCATCTTTGAACCAAGTCGTGAAGAATTTTTTTTGGAGGGCTTACATGGATTATTTTGGCCTTTGCCCCTCCCAAACACCCATTTGATGTAAGATCGAGAAGGGCTGTATGGGTCTAAGATCCGACCCGTCCGACCAAGGTCACCAATTGGCAAAGAACAACAATGACCTGGTGATTGCTTAGGAGGTCGCCCGACTGCTCGACATATATTTCTTTGATGATGGTTGGGTGGAGGCTCAGCCTCACTAGTCAGGTAATTTCTTCCAACTATCTCTCAAGGTATAAGTATTAGAACAGTAGCATAACCATGAGATGATAACACTGCAGATAAAGTATCTTAGTGAGTAGATTCAGATTTAGTTCTTCTTTTCTGTCAGGTTGGTAGCCTATTGCACTACATCTTGATCTCAACATCTGTGAGAGTGCATCTTGATGTAATAGAATTAATGATTTGATATCCCATCGACATTTGATATTTAAGGCATTTTCATCTTGATTTTAGAACCTTTACTGTAATATTTTTTTTTTCAAAAAGGAGGTTATCCCCCGGCCTCTGCATCGGAACGATGCATACAGCCATATTATTGAACAAGTAAAAGGTTCAACAAAGTTGAGGGAGTCCTGGATTTGGGGGTATCCGAACGGCCGGACTATATACATCATCCGGACTATTGGAGCGTAAAGATACAAGACTCAAGACTCCGGCCTGTGTCCGAATGGGACTCTCCTTTGCGTGGAAGACAAGCTTGGCGATCCGGATATTATATTTCCTTCCTTGTAACCGACTCCGTGTAAACCCTAGCCCTCTCCGGTGTCTATATAAACCGGAGAGGTTGGTCCTTCGAAGGCCGATCACAATTACAATCATACCATCATAGGCTAGCTCCTAGGGTTTAGCCTCTACGATCTCGTGGTAGATCTACTCTTGTACTACTCATATCTTCATTATTAATCAAGCAGGAAGTAGGGTTTTACCTCCATCGAGAGGGCCCGAACCTGGGTAAACATTGTGTTCCTCGCTTCCTGTTACCATCAGCCTGAGACGCACAGATGGGGACCCCCTACCCGAGATCCGCCGGTTTTGACACCGACATTGGTGCTTTCATTGAGAGTTCCTCTGTGTCATCGCTGTACGGCTTGATGGCACCTTCAATCGTCAACAACACGGCCCAGGGCGAGAATTTTCTCCCCGGACAGATCTTCGTGTTCGGCGGCTTCGCACTGCGGGCCAATTCGTTGGCCATCTGGAGCAGATCGACAACTACGCCCCTGGCCACTAGGTCAGGTCCGGAAACTTGAACTACACGGCGGATATTCGCGGAGACTTGATCTTCGACGGATTTGGGCCTGCGCCAGGAGCACTGAACAGCCACGATGAGCACGGCTTAGACCTGCTGTCGGACGATGCTCGGGATATCACCCCTGCAGTAGCCCCGGATCTAAATCCGGAGCAGGTTGCGTTGCCTAAGGACGGAGGGGTGGACCCCGCCCCGCAGGCCGCATACTCATCGGCGGTGGAGCCGAACACAGGTCTCACTCCGTGGAAGCCTGTAACCCCGGGCCCTCGGACTCGTATCCGGTTGTTGGTTCCGGTCCGCACACCATCGAGCCAGCCAAGCCAGGTTGGGCTCCGGTAATGGAGTTTACCGCTGCGGACATCTTCCAGCACTCGCCCTTTGGCGACATGCTGAACTCATTAAAGTCTCTCTCTTTGTCAGGAGGCTCTGGGCCGAACTATGTCCGGCTTGAGTGGGAAGCAGGCGACGAAGGAATTCACTGCCCACCCACCACCTACTTCATTGCCACGATCGATGATTTAACCGACGTTCTTGACTTCGACTCCGAATACATCGGCGGTATGGACGACGATGCAGGAGAAGCTTCAGAATCTCTGGGGCGCGGGACTACTACCTTGTCACACGATATATACATGGTGGATACGCCCAAGGAGGACGACGGCGATAATCCGGAAGATAAAACACCTGGGCAAAAGCCAAAACGGCAGCGCAGGCGCCGCTCAAAGTCCAGCAATAGTAAAAATAGCGACAAGAGCACAAGAAGGATCGACATACTAGTAAACCCCGAAGGTAATAACGACCACATGGACCCAGCGATGGAGCAGGACGAGCCAGGTCACGCCGAACCGAGTTCGGAGCAGATGCCCGATCACAATGATCCGGAGGGACGAGCTCATCAAACCGCCCCAGGACAAGAACACAGTCCGGATGATGATGTATTCATCATTCCAGAAGAACCCGTGGAACGAGACAACCTCCACAGAAAGCTTATGGACACATCGAGAAGTCTAAAGAAGCAGAAGCAACGACTCAAAGCCGCACAAGAAACACTCAATCGCAGATGGAATAAAGTGCTAGACACTGAAGAACGATATGGCGACGATCGCCATACAAAGAGCTACCCAAAACGCAAGCTACTGCCAGAATTCGACGACGAGGCCGTTCCACCAAAGAATAAAACGATTAGGAGACCAGACGTACCGCTTCACAACCGCAACAGAACGGCTACTGACGCCGCACACGATCTACGTGAGCATCTGGATAAGAAAGCCGGTGCGGCCAGGTCCATCTAAGGATCTAAAGGACACACCCCGGCGAGGGATTATGGTTACCAAAATGATCATACAAGCCAAATACCAGTTCGGAATAAACACCGGACACAACAACAACCGACTGCATGCCACAACGCGTCCAGATACAGAGGGGCTGCTCACCCCCTGTGCTTCACCGAAGAAGTACTAGACCATACATTCCCACAAGGTTTTAAACCTGTGAACATAGAGGCATACGTCGGAACGACAGACCCAGGGGTCTGGATCGAGGATTTTATCCTGCATATTCACATGGCTCGTGGAGATGACCTCCACACCATCAAATACCTTCCCCTCAAATTGAAGGGACCGGCTCGACACTGGTTGAAAAGCCTCCCCAAAAATTCAATTGGGAGTTGGGAGGAACTCGAGGACGCTTTCAGGGACAATTTTCAAGGGACTTATGTCCGGCCTCCGGATGCAGACGATCTAAGTCACATAATCCAACAGCCCGGAGAGTCTGCCTGCAAGCTTTGGAACAGATTCCTCACTAAGAAGAATCAAATTGTCGATTGTCCGGACGCCGAAGCCTTAGCAGCATTCAAACACAGCATCCGCGACGAGTGGCTCGCCCGACACCTCGGCCAAGAAAAGCCAAGGACAATGGCAGCCTTAACAAGCCTTATGACCCGCTTTTGTGCGGGTGAAGATAGCTGGCTAGCCCGTAAAGGCACCAGCGACCCTAGCACATCCGAAATAAGGGATGGCAATGGGAAGCCACGACGTAATAAAAACAAACGCCAAAACAAGGAAGAGAGTCCGAACAACACAACGGTCAATGCCGGATTCAGGGGCTCTCGATCTGATCAGCAAAATAAGCCATTGAAAGGCAGTAAAGAGGGACTGTCCGGCCTGAACAAAGTCCTGGACAGACTATGCCAAATTCATGGTACCCCCGAGAAACCTGCGAACCACACGCATAGATAATGTTGGGTCTTCAAGCAGGCCGGCAAATTAAATGCCGAACACAAGGGGAGGGACACACCAAGTGAAGACGAGGACGAACCTCGCCAGCCGAACACTGGGGAACAGAAAAAATTCCCGCCAGAGGTTAAAACAGTAAACATGATCCACGCAACTCACACATTCACGAGAAGGCACGAACGCGCGCTCAGAGACGCGCATGATATAGAGCCCATCGTACCCACATCTGACTACTGGATGTCTCATCCGATCACCTTCGATCACACGGACGGCCAAACTAGTATTCGGCGCAGAGGATCAGAGGCCTTGGTGCTTGACCCAATAATCAACGGATATCGTCTCACCCGTGTCCTCATGGACGGCGGTAGTGGTCTCAATTTAATATACGAGGACACTGTCCGCAGAATGGGGATAAACCCATCCAGAATTAGCCAAAGAAACACCACCTTTGAAGGGGTGATACCAGGCGTTGAAGCCTACGGCAGGGGCTCCGTCGTGCTGGAAGTAACATTCGGCTCCCCAGGCAACTCCAGAAGCGAAGAACTACTCTTCACCATCGCACCCTTCCAAAGCGACTACCATGCATTGCTTGGAAGAATGGCCTTCGCCCACTTCAACGCATTGCCGCACTATGGCTACCTTACACTCAAGATGCCCGGTCCACGTGGCATCATCACCGTTAACGGAATCACAGAGTGCTCTTCATGCGCAGAGGAACACGTGACGGCCCTAGCGGCCGGACTATAAGCGGCCTCCAATATCAAAAACATGACTGGTCATTAAGACCACAGACACGGTTAGACGAGTCCGGTAGCCCGGATAAAACTGAACCAAGGCACCGTATATGTAATCCCATAGCGGACACCAGGGGCTATAAATATTTAATACAACCCCACACTTGGCTCAACCTTATTGGCAGGCCAACATCTTACACTTTTATTATCCATTGCATACTTACGTTATACTCTCCTACGAGTTTTCTTTTTTCCACAGACAACGTTCGCGCGATACCCTTCCAGGATACGACACAACAGAGACAAAGGCGCAGACGTGCAGCAGGGCCCGTTCAACAGGTTTCTTTTTAGATTAAGCCCCTGTGTAAACCTTTTCTACTGCCTCTGTTGTTTAACTATCTCATGGGTTCCATACCCACAGAGGATACTGCCGTTATTGGCATTTCGCCACGACAGATTAAACGCACGTACCTGGAAATATAGGGTTTATAATAGGCTTTCTTCAACCTATTTTCTTTTACAAAGACCGAATAACTTCGGGAGTGTTCGGCGTCATGAGTTTGGCCTTATATGCATCAGCTCCGAATCATGTCTTTGGTCAAATGTTGGGTTTGCCCGGCTCCTGGGTTTGCCGCCTTACATTCCGTTATTATCGGCTAAGGCGGCCAAAGGAGAACTACTGCGATTGTGCCCTGGTTATTTCGGATGAGCACCTCAGTAGAGAAAGTCGAAAACTGACTGTCATGATACAGCGAGAGACTGTTCAACCACTCGAAGACTCACCGGAATATTTAGGATTCCTCCGCATTAACGAAGGGTTGTTTCCTGGCCATGTACATACACGCCCGTATTCAGATGCACGCGAAGGTACCAGGGGCTAGATAGTAGCCCCACCGTTAGACTCCCATGGCTAAGCGAAAGTGTTACAGCTATATAGTCCGCTTGCCTAGTTCGACATGCGATCACCTCCTTAATGGACCAAGACGTTGGATCAAGTGTGATTAAGCATATTTTTCGCGAACACCCCCGCATTGTATGCATGGGGGCGGAAGCCAATGACTACTAACTTTCGGATTACTTATATATATATATGTTTCCTACAAGCAGTGGTAGTTACCACCACTTGCATTTTGTATGTTGTATGTAGTATCTGTCAAAATTGAGAGTATGTACGTGTAGTATGTAGTATATAACAATGATTAGGTAGTATATATACTAATTTTTAGGTAGTATATACCATGTTTTGAGTATGCTCTTTTTTACGTACAAATATATACGTATTTCACAAATATAACAAAAACTATGGATTCATATGCAATTTTTTCATGTAACTTGCTTTGAAATATCTTATATATAGTATATGAATATATTTAAAATGATAAAGTAGTATATATAGTACTACATGGTAGTATATGAGATATGTGGGGTAACTACCACCGGGTGGTAGGATGGATTTTCACTATATATACACCGGGTGGTAGGATGGTAAAAAAGAGCATACTCAAAATATGATACATACTACCTGAAAATTAGTATATATACTACCTAAACATTGTTATATACTACATA